>NC_058082.1:524403425-524703425 GCF_014858855.1 Bufo gargarizans | reverse complement strand
GTCAGTAAAAACAAAAAAAAAAATACATAAATGTCAGAGATGAGGCCTGCTGTGGACTGCAATAAAACAGTATTTCCATGTAGCTCTGTGTTATAATGGGAATATAGTTTTAAGCAATATTGACTAACGATAAGTGTGACTATTGTATATGGTGAAGCCAGACATATTTTTACAATGTTTTTGTATCTCACTCTTGGGATTTTGAATACTATAATATAACATCCTAAGTAATGATACTACGTATGTGATCAGTATTCCTAAGTTAGAATTTATCTAGCTACATCATTAGTAAGGCAAATAATTCCAAGAAATAAGCTAACATTAAAAATTCATATACGAGGTACTGATCTGCATTAGATGCCCAGATCATCTGTACATAGGGCTGGAGTCAAAGAAATTAATGAAGTCATTCCAAGATAATGTGTGAGGATAGATCATAGAAGGCTGTCTTAAGATTGTGCACAGGCACCAGACAAGCATTAGATGAAGACATGTTCACAAACGAGCCGGAGAAAATTAATGAGAGAAGTGTGAAGACAACCATCTTTAATATGCAGAGCAAGAGTATCTTGATTATGAATTAATAATGAGCGCTCAACAATCTTAATATCCACAGTAAGGTAAAGTAGGATTAGAAATGGGAAATAATCATGATGTGTTCTGGCTTAATGAAGATCACTGGCTATTCAGATGCAATAGAATGATAAAAGGGGAATGTAGAAAGAGCTAGTTAATTACATATATGTGATTGTTAATCTCTTTAAAGTGCACCTGTCCTTAAAAAAAAATAGCAATAATCACTTTTGTGAATTAGGCAACTGTAGACATGACTTAGGCACATTGTAGCCAGAAATTGTGTGTCGGTTTGTCTGCTAATTGAGGAGGCTCTTAAATCTGCAGTATACATGTAATGGAGTAACTATTGATGCCTAGGTAGATAGGTCATGCAATGTGCAAAGCGATTTGTTTCTCTTTCTTATGAGGGAATAGCATAGATCCATTAATATGTAAAGGCTCCTACTGTTGCTCTATAAAAGAAAACAACTTTTCCTGTTAGTGTGTTTTGCTGCAGTTATTTTTACAGTATATCCCTTGGGTTAGGTAATTTCTAATGCTAGAAAACAATGCAGCAATCTGAACTCGAGACGTATAGTTTACTCTTATGTGAGAGCAATATGCATCATCTTTACCATTACTATTTCCACTCTCTAGTCAAGTTGACAGTGTTCATGTTCTCCACTAATTAGACTATTTCCAGTTATTCCAGTATTCTATTTATTTGGTTGTGAGCTTTTAAACTACTAATATTAAGTATTTTCAGGGGAAGACAGGCTATAGATCCTCTGGGGAAAATTCCCGTGGATCTGAGCCCTCCTCATGGCCACTAGCTAGGTAAGTAATGATCTGACACTCCTCTCCTGACTCTTGAATTCAACTGTATTGCCATCATGAGTTTTTCAGCTTCTTTGGCAGTATTTTATGATGCACTGTGATATTGGTTATGCTGGAGTGGTGTAATGTGCCGCAATATGGTATTACTGGCCACGTCTACTCGTGTCGGTCCTGCCATCGGTCAGTTTGGCCCCAACAACAAAATGGGGCCACTTTTAGTTTTTTCCAGGGCCACTTTGAGTTCCCAGTCCACCCCTTGGTATTATATTGCAATTTTCTCTACTCATCTCCCCATGTGTTTCTGTTTCCAGCAGTGATTATTCACTTCCCACTCTCCTCTTCATCTCGGAGTGCCTGACTGCCAGGGTAGCTCTGTCCCTCTACACAGGCTGTGGACTGCTTACTGGCAAGGTTCCTCCACTGCTTATAGAGTGCACGTGCTCCCTCTGGCATGGCAACCCAACTAACGCCATCTAGTGGCTGGGCTCTTTTGGGTACTTAAGATACCTCCCCAATGGGAGTGTGCCTGAGGAATAGGTTGTCTAGACTGCAAAGGTGCACTATAGATCTGTCTGCTTCCCATATATTGGCTTCTTCCTGTTTTTTGGATTTGACCCTTCACTGTCTGACCTGACTTTTGCCTGATTTTTGTATAGACGTTGCTGCCACCCTGTCCCCCCACCTAGGACAGTATGAGATTGCACATATTATACCTTTCCTGACCTCGACCTGTCTCTAACTAAGGTTTTGTATAATCCCTTGGTGTCAACCAAATAGAGACTACGCCAGAAGGTGGTGGCCTAGTGGTTCCCCTGCAGCGGAAACCAGATAACTGTACAGGGGTTAAAGGGTGAAAACCAGGGGACTAAAAGTATAATGTTAGGAGTAGCACCAACTCAATTCCATTTGGTTGGTGTAGCACTCATAAAATTTGACTGAAGATCTCTAATTAAAAAAAAAATCCTCAGAATGCTAGAACAGAGGGAAGGGACTGTAAAAATGACAACCCACTCCTGCTCCTATTCACTATGGGCACATTTTGTAGACTGTTTAGCCATTGACTAGAATAAGCTGAGCATGTGGTTTTCTGAAAACAGCTGAGTTGATACTTACTGTCCCTTTGTTCTAATTGGCAGGGGTCATTGATGGCATGTCCCTACAAAAGGGTAAACTTATAGGAGTCTATCCGATATGATATTGTAAACATGCCATCTATAACCATACTTGAAATATCACATTGATGTAACAGATGTATATTACTATCACTATACTTTAAATATTAGAGACAACTGACACTAGCAGGTATTGGTGCCAGGAGTGGTATATTTATCATTCAGTGGTATATTTATTATTCAGCACAGTGATATTTTTAATATTCTGTCTGTTAATTATTATTGTGTATTATATTGCATTTAGAAAATGCTGATAGGTCAATTCACTAAAAATTTAGTTTTAATGCTGTATGGAGACCCGTCAAAGTGAACAGAGTTATGACCGAAATCTCACAAGACTTTGCTGAATAACTTCGGCAATCATGGTTCGGAAGTTGGCTTCGGTACTGGTTTTAAAGTTGAAAAATCAAATTACAAAGTGATAATAAATTTCCCTCGCTGGAACCCATGCATTTTAATACTGTATGGAGATGGATCTCCGTAAAGCATTCAAACTAACTCACATCTTGGATCCGAAGCGCAATTCACTCAACAATAATAACCAGCTTTGAAAGAAAATGTGGCAAAATTTACCTATCACCTATTTACCTAGAACCTATCACCATGAAATGCAGTGCACTCTATAGGAATTATGTTATTGAACAGGAGGAGCTAAACAGATTGATATATAGTTTATTGAGATTCAGTAAAACTTCAGTTATTCAGTAATTTATTAATTTTAATGTTGTTGTTGTTGTTTTTTTGCTCAGAAGCCAAGTGGTTGTTCCTATCATTGATTGACAGATATCTCTGCATACACAATCATGCAGGAAGGGCTATCAATCACTGAAAAGACCACCCATATGACCACTGAGTTCAGAAAAAGCAAAGAGTTTTTCTGAATCGTTATCCATATGACTATATACAGTTTCAATCTGCTCAATTCCTTCTGCTCTATAACATGCTTCCAGGGGCGTAGCTATCGGGGGAACAGAGGTAGAAGTTGCAGGAGCCCTTTTGTGCCACATAAGAAGATACTGGTAAGAAAGACTTTTGTGCCACATAAGAAGATACTGGTATTATAGAAAGTGATTGCTGGTCAAGTTACACCTCTGGCTGAAGGGAAGGCGTTAGGTCAAAAATTTGGCATGGGGGGCTGTTTCAATTTTTGCAAGGTGACACGAAGGCTATGTGTTTCCCTGCCCCTGGCCACAAAGCACTGAGGGAAGGGGGGCCAAGCCTTTACCTATGCCTGTGCATGCTTCCCATAGATTGAACTGCATTTTCATATTGACAGGTTCTCTCTAATGCAAATCTGTGCTAATAAAATCATCCTCAGCTGTAACATGTCACAGCAAGTTGGTATTTCCATCCTTGGACCCAATATACTGTTAACTGGCTACACTTCCGCTTTCATATACACCACAAGCATAAAATATATTTTTTTGTGTTGGCTTATGCCATAGCTGACACATGAAGAATATTTAGATATATATCGCTATCCATTTATTTTCTGCACATTCAGCAGGATTAGAACCTAAGCATTACAATATGGTTTACAGCCTTTTCTGAAAGAATCATAAATCCTGATGTTATTAAAATGGTCCATGAGGAGTCTTTACTATTCAAACACCTGGGAAGCTGAAGTCACAGATGACCTTAGTCCTCCTGTGCTTACTTAAAAAGGACCCAGCTGTTTTAGATGAATTGTGACCATGACCAAAGGTCAAAACTATGACTGGAAAACCTAAAATAAGGTATTTAAAGTTGACTTGCTTACCTTTTCTATGTTTATAGGAATTGGATAGCAATAAAGCTGCCAGACATTATTTATTATACAGTATAGGATATATGGTGTGGTGCGAGCCTTGATCCATACCATAGTTAATTATAAACTGTATGGTCAATAAGAGATAATGGAACACATAATGTAGATTGTCCTTACTTTGCATTCTCTACATAATGATGCTAAATCAGAACTATGGCAAGTTGTTTAATTAAGAATAACACTCTTTGGCTATAGGTTCAGGTTGTCAGGTTTCATAATGCAGATAGGCTATAATAGCCAGTAACTAACTGACTACATTAGGCACATGCTCATCACCTTACGCTAAGCAACCTGCTGAATGAATATAGACATGACGGATAACTGACTTTACCATGACAGGTTTAAAGTTTGACCCCTTAGGACGATTTTAATTACTAAAAGGGACAATTCAATCCCAAATGTACATGTTCTTAAACTTATATGCTCCCAATGTATCCCACAAAACTTGGTTTAAGAATACCTGGCAATTATTTGAGGAATTTAGAGAAGGGATAGCGATAGTAGCCGGCGATTTTAACGTAGCCCTAAACCCTCAAGTAGACACCTCAGCAGGCAGATCAATGGTCCCCCTAAAAACACTTGCTGCTATCAAAAGATTGATATTCAACAGTAATCTTATAGATGTTTGAAGAGCAAATAATCCGAGTGAAAAGGATTTCTCCTTTTATTCTCATCCTCATAACACATACCACAGATTAGATTATATCCTAGTCCCTATATCCCATCTACTAAACTGCTCAGAAACACACATTGGCAGTATTGTGCACTCTGATCACGCACCAGTATTCCTAACCTTAAAACCCCATGACGCACCCCCCAAGACCTACATATGGAGACTCAATGAGACTCTTCTAGATGACCAACAAATAAAAAAAAAGTAGAAACTAAACTAAGGGAATTTTTCTCTATAAATAACTCTGAATCGATTTCCCCACACACATTATGGGAAGCACATAAATTGGTGATTAGGGGAGATTTTATAGCAATTGCTTATTACGTAAATAAACGAAGACGTGCTGAGGTTGCAGAATTATATAGCAGAATAGCGGAATTGGACTCCTCACATAAAAAATCTCAGAACAAACAACTTTTATTAGAACTTTCAGTTACCAGGGACAAGCTTAGGGAACTCCTAAATAAGAAGTCGGCTAAGCTATATTTAGCCCTCCAACAGAAGTTTTTGCTCATGAAAACAGGCCCTCTAAGTTCATGCTAGCTCTAACAAAGCAATGTAAAAGGAAATCTAGGATTGTTACGTTCTTTAATAATCATAAAGTACTAGTGAGAAATGATATCGAGATAGCAGAGGCCTTCCAACCGTTCTATTCGGAGCTATACAATATAGATACATCTGATTCCGTAGCCCTGAAAGATGGAAAAAGTAGATTGACCAAAGAGTTCCTTAGCAAAATACATCTCCCGTCCTTATCATCTGATCAAGCTACTGGCCTTTGTTCACCAATCAAATTAGCTGAGCTTTCCGATATTATTAAAAGAATGGCTAAAGATAAATCCCCAGGGCCAGACGGCCTCCCAATGCTATATTATATCTCTTTCAGAGAGACCCTAATGCCCTACCAAACCACAAATGGACCCTAACCTATGCTCAAGCTACAGACCTATATCTCTGTTAAATTTAGATATAAAAATGTATGCTAAGATACTGACAAACAGGATTAAACGCTTATTGAAGGACCTCATTCATCCTGACCAAACAGGATTCATTCCTGGGCGCGAAGGTAAAGATAATACTTATAAAGTCATAAACTCTATTGCATTAGCAAAAAAGAACGGGATCCCTTTTGTGGTTTTGGGAACAGACGCTGAAAAAGCGTTCGATAGAGTGGCGTGGCCCTTCATAAAAAATACTCTATCTAAGTTTGGCTTCCCCCCCCCCCCCTTTTATTGAAGCTGTTTTCTCTATGTATGCCCAACCAAGTGCCAACATTAAAGTCAATGATATTCTCTCTAAACCTGTCCCGATAAATAATGGAACAAGACAGGGTTGTCCCCTTTCACCTCTTCTCTTTATTCTCACAGTCGAACCTCTTTTACAATTCATCAGACAAACTAAAGAGATAAAGGTATGATCTGTGGCAATCTAGAGATCAAGCAAGCAGCGTATGCTGATGACCTACTACTAATGATTTCCAATCCTGCCCAAGCTTTCCCGGTCATTATTAAAACTTTCACCACGTTCGGCTTTATCTCAAACTTCAAGATAAACTTATCCAAATCAGTAGCAATGAACATCACTCTTTCACTCAAACCGCTACAGAAACTCAAAGAAAACACCCCCTTCGAGTGGACTCACTCCCACATAAAATTTCTAGGAGTTAATATTACGCCAGAACTAAATCCATTCCTGACACACTAAATTCATGGTCCCCCTCTTTCATTTCCTGGATAAGTAGACGCAACATTTTTAACTCTTTAATAGTACCCAAAATCACGTACTTAATGCAAGTTCTCCCGATAAAATTGCCAAGCAGTTTCTTTAACACTTTTAGGAAGATTTCTCCCTCCTATATCTGCGGCAACAAAAAACCTAGAATTGCTCATAAAATCCTGCTCCGTCCCTTCCCTAAGGGAGGCATAGGCTTTCCTTCTGCCAAAAGATATCATGAGGCGGTACACATAAACAGAATCATTGACATATTGAGAACACCAAAACATAAACTCTGGATTCCTTTAGAGGAAAAACTGGCAAGTGATCCAATTAGACCCCTACTCCTTTTATCAGAACCTGGTAAGACTACTCAGATTTCTTCAAGAGATACTTTGACATCAGCTACAATAGCTATTTGGAATAATGTAGATATAAGAGGTTCGTGTTTGTCTTACCCCTCCCCACTTATAACTATTAAGGACTGCCTTAGTCTCAATCAGGGTCAGGCCCTGATCTTGCCCCCCCCAACTGCGGAATTCCAACCTCCCGCCGCACGAATTATGGGATAATGAGGGCACTTTTCTTGACCTCACTTCTGTAGCAGAGAAATTTAAACTTAAAAGTTTCAATCAGCTGCAATTTTCGTACCTTAAAACCACCATTAACCCTATTCTTGCTAAATACCAAATCACTACACCACTAACTTGGTTTGAAAAACTTGTCTCACAATCGCTGTACCCAGCAAAGATTATCTCTAGCGTATCTAGAAACCTAATTTCTCTGGAGCTTTCTTCCCCCCTTTACTTTTTAAGGGAGTGGGAGAGAGATCTAGACGTTAAATTCTCTGATAGGGATACCCAGATTATTTTAAGTACTCCCAAGATCATATTCAGATGTGTAACTATTCAAGAGAACGCCTACAAAATCCTCACAAGATGGTACTTAACCCCGGCAAGATTGGTACTTCTAACCGTTGTTGGAGATGTCTTTCTGGTAAAGGCACCTTCCTACACATCTGGTGGTCTTGTCCTAAAATCAAAATCTTCTGGGATTTAGTTTTTAAGATAATAAGAGATATTTTGGGGCTAAATGATGGTCTACTCCCTAGCAGTCCAGGAATAGCTCTCCTGACCCTATTACCCAATCCCTTAGTCAATTCGAAACTTTCCCTCCTGAGAATTTTACTGGCTGCGGCTAGATTACTAATCGCTTCCAACTGGAAATCTCCTACCACCCCATCTATTTCTCATTGGAGAGGAAAAGTTGAAGCTCTAGCAAGACTAGAGGAACTATCACATTGGGAATTACGGTCACACCACAAATATACAAAAATTTGGCTTCCCTGGATCGCTAGCAGAGACACTATGAACCCGATCATACTCAAGGAGTTGAATACTCTGGGATCCTAAACAACTGGGTGTCAGATTATTTTGTTTGCTCTTTATCTTCTCCACTAAATAGATTTATTTATGGATATTAGGTTCTACTACTGGCTGCTCTGTCTCTATAGCTGCCTTCCTTACTTGTATGCCGGCACTTACGGATTTCGAAGAGTCAGATACTTCAATGGAGCGGATGTCATTTGTACTCACCACCTCCTTATATTTTTCCCTCTCCCACGCCCCCCCCCTTCCCTTTCGCCCCCCTTTCCTCCCCTCCCAGTTCCTGTTGTTCCTCTTAGTTTCTTTTTTTTCATGCTTGAATTATCAAGGTTATTTGAAAAAGCCTCCAATGTGCACTGTACAACGTATAGCATACATGAGAAAGACAGGTCCACCTTATAGACCTAGTTCCCAAATTTGATGGATCATTATCGCCTGCATTACGCTGGTGCCTTTTCTTATCCTAAAGTTTACTAATTTTATATGGTTTGTTCTTCTTGGGCGCTTATCAAATCCCCTCTCTAGTTTGTGAGGAGTCTTTCTCATCTGCGATATACGCTTAGGTCCTGCTAATGTAATGTAGTACCTTATACACAAGATCTCTGTTTTTACCTTTATACAATGTTGAAGCCTTGTACATCACTGGTACGCATACTATTGTCTGTAATTCTTTTACATGTTAAAAATTAATAAAAAGATTTTTAAAAGAAAGACATGACGGATAAATTGTGAAATGTCCTCTTGAAACCCTAAAGCTAAGCTTCATATGCTGGATGTGTGCAGATGTAGCAGATGCCACATAATTCATGTATTTTGATAACCTCTAAGTTAATTCTGTAGGTTTACTAATTGTTCTGTGTCAAACTACAGATATCACAATATCATATCATGGAGAAAACTCATCTTCACCACATCTCTATACATTTATATCTTAGCAACCAGTAATAATCGGTAAAGTCCCTTCCCCACATTAGATCTAGAATATAGTTTTGTCTCTCAAACAATGGTGTAAGTTTAAAAAAAAAGAAATGTGCCTATAGTCATCAACTTCTTTAAATGTACTCTAGGTGCCATGTAGACTTGCAGAGCCTTCCTGGGACAAGTGAGTTAATGCACATGTTTGCAAACTTGTTATGACATAACATTTCAAAACCTGAATTTGCTTTAGCACTAATTAATATAATACCAGGCAGTTAAAAATATTTCCAAATCTAAAGTGAAATGTCTTAAATTGCATTAAAATTAGGGCATTAAAGGGGATTTTCGGCAACAAGTTATTCCCATTGACTGGATACGTAGAGATACGTAGCTGTTAGAATGGTGAAGGTCCAACTAATGGTCCCCTTCAGGAACAGGGGTCTTGTGTCACCTGTTTTAATAAGGTCAAATGCACTGCAGCTCCATTCAATCTCTGTGGGGCTGTTGGAGATAGCTGAGTCCTGTATCGTCAATAGACCCACAGACTTGGAATGCAGTGGTAGTATGCATGCTCAAATGATACCCTCTTCTCATTGAGTATTCCAAAAATTCCAGCAAGTAGCCATACACATTTAATAAAGGTAGGTTAATAGTTGAACAGCAGTTTAAAGAAGGATCAATTGTTCCCAGATGCAACCATATTCATTTTAGTCCACATTGACATTAGAGTTGTTTAAGCTAGCCAAACATGTCCATTCCTACTAGGCAAACACAAATAACTTTAAACTAGGCTTGCTCTTCTGTGAAAAAAAAGTACACAGTTGAGTCACATTATTATGACTAGTTCCTACTTCTGACGTCGGCTGTGCATAGCTCAAAGGAAGTCATGTGTTGTGATCTGGCTTGGTGGGTTTAAAAGGTGTGTGTTTGGCTGTCTGTGCATATATCCCTATTTGCTGTCATTGGACGATTTATCAGAGTTTTAAAAAGGGATGATTATTTACTTTTAGGCTAAGAGTGGCAGTATTTGTGATACTGGGAAATTTGTGAACTGTTTGTGTGCTGTTTGAAAAAAACTGTTGAGCAAATCTTACTGCGTATGAAGTTCCAAAGCAGAAATATGGTCAGTGCACCTCTGCTAACAAAGCTGCATTTACAGAAAAGGCTTCATCTTTTGCTTGTGGCATCTGATTTGGACCATTGGCAAAAGGTTGACTTCTCCATTGAGTCATGTTTTCTGCTTCATCAAATGGATGGAATTTAGCATATCAAGGGTGAAACATTAGAGAACAATTACCCTGCAACTGTAACATCCCAGAGTTATGTTACTAAACTCTTTTACCCCGCTAAAAGTGTATTTATATTTTTATCCTGTGTAATTTAATATCACATCCTCAATAATGTGTATTTTCTAAGCCTGTTACATGTATTTTCTGTAATGTCCATGTACACCAGCAGGTAGAAGCAATGTTTAGCAAGACCTTAGTGTCAGTTTAGTGTTTCTAAACTGGAATAGTTTATTCCAGTTCAGCTCTCCCCTCTTTGAGGAGGTGTGGAATGTTCCCACATCCTGCCTCATGGGGAGGAAAGGAAGTTAGAGTTAGTGTGCCAGCTACCCCTGCTTGTGGAAGGCTGTGCTGGTAGGAACTCCCAGTTCTAGGGATCCCAACCCAGGATCAAGTCTCGGCTGAGACCAAAGATCACCATTCCCAGTCTGAGCCCTTCAGCCTCAACTGGTGACAAGCAAGCATCCATCTCCAGAACTCCAGGATGAACCATTCCTTGTGAGCATAACTGTGAGTATTATCCAGAGACCAGGAGAAGCCAAATTCCTCCTCAGATAGCCAGTCCCATATACAGCGGAAGATAGAGCAGAAGATATATTCCTGCCACATATTACAGAGCCATAAGCAGACGACTAATCCTGCAAGAGAGCTCCAGGCACGTGATAGATGCAGAACAGATATTGATCCCTGCCATACATTGCCAATACCTGCTGTGACCCAAGGACTATTGCTGTAACTCATATGGATTAATGCTGCCTCCAGTAAAGAAAAGTTGAATTATATTTCAAGTCTGGATCTCATTCATTACTACCAAGTTCCTCAATTACTCCTACTAGCAACACACTCATTTATTGCAAGTGAGCCAGGATCCAGGAGTCCAGCTGTACCAAGGTAGGAGATACCGTTGACACTATACCTACTACTACACAGAGACATCACCCCACTCTGGCATTCCTCACTTGGTACATGAGTTGCAACACCTTAAAGGACCCTGAGACTGTACCCTGCGCACGCTACAATTGGCATCACAAACAAAAACTATAGACTTATATACCCATATCCAGACCCACTGCATAATTTGGCGTCCGTGTAACCGTACCACGGTCCTGCTCATTGCACAACGATTACTGGAAGGTTCCATGCTGGTGGTGGCAGCATTATGTACTGTTATCTATGTTGAAGGCACTCTCAATTGATTTGGGTATAAATCCATCCTTGCAAGATCCATACACCCATACATGCTGACTGTCTTCCTTGGGGATGATGGGATCTTCCAGCAAGACAATGTGACATGTCACAGGGCTAGATATGTACAACATTGGTTGGAAGAGTATGAACAAGACTTTCAAGCACTACCTTGGTCTCATAATTCCCCAAACTTGAACCAATTGAGCATATGTGGGACCATCTTGATCATCATGTTCTCTCTATGTATCCTTTCCCACACACTCCAGATACAGGTGACAACCTACCAAGACCTTATACCGTCACTCCCAGCCTGTCTATGCTGCTCATGGCAGTTAGTCTGGATATTAGCATGTGGTCATAATAATGTGACTCATCTGTGCATTTCAAGAAAAGATATTTTGTGGGCTAGCACCAACTGAAATTTTAAACAGCACCAACTTTTCTAAAATGAATGATGGCATGGCGTTGATCATCAAAAATATTAATTGTTAAATCTATTCTGGTTTTTAGTATAATATATATGGCCAAATTTAGGCTTAATGTCACCATATACTTTAGATTGTTGCCATCCATGTCAATTTCTTAGGGGGAGGCTGACTAAAGTAAATATTGATCCCGTGACTTCCCAATAGAAGATGTCAGGGGAAAGAAAGTACAAGTTTGATTTCAGCACCCTATCCTTTTGTTCTTGATTTTTTTTGTATATGGATAGGATGGAAAATCTTGATCTTAGACTATAAAATATTATTGGGCTGGTGAACTGACGCAGAGAAATGCAACTACAGTATGAGTGGATCAGTTGCTAGGTAGTATTTTTTTTTTTCATCATTCTAATTCTTCAGGTGTCAATTGACACCATAAACTCAGTGTCATGGAATAGGTATGATAACATGACATTGAATAATATAGAAAACATATCTGAAACTTTTATACCATTTGCAGATAGCCGCAGTTTTCAACTACATAGCTTACAACTCTTCAGCTACATCAACCATATGAATGCTTACCTTATGACGCATGCATAAAGACCACTGTCTTCTGTCACAGTTGGTCGAAACCAAATAGCATCTTCTTCTTTGCTCATCCTTATTCCATCAAAAGCAATTGGCTCTTCAAAATCTCCAGGCCCAGTACTTTTATACCACATCAAGCTGAGTCCAGCACTCTGTGCTAATGTATAGTTTGCTCTTATGTATCCATAAAATAATGCACATTTTATTCGAACAGGTTCACCAACCAAAACCTGATATTTCTTGTAATCCACCGACCAGTCTGTGCATCCATCCGCTGCAAGAAAAAGACATACAGTTAAGATCTTGATCTATTAATCTCCTCATAACTATAGACTAAAACATTGAAAAAACAGATGAAGCAACTAAAGCAGATTATAATTCTCTTTACACCCTGGAGTCTCATCACTTTATGCAAATATTGTCATCATTAGACTGATTTCTATAATGTGTTGGCTGACACATTACTGACATGTAGAATATTATTGCCAAGTAGCTGTAACACATTTACACCTTTCCGTCACAACGATTTGTATCAGATCAGTTCAGTGTAAATGAAGTAGATGGGAAGTGAAGCGGATATTGTAAATATCTGAACATTTATTTTCATCATACATGTAATGGAAGTAAGATGAAAACTCAAAAAGTAAATTTTCAATACTAAACAATAGTTTGACCACTGATGTCAAATGTAACTTTTTCATAAGGTCTTAAAGGTGTTGTCCAGAATAAAATTAAAGAATCTTTTTTTCTATCAAATCAGTACCCAAGGGCTGTGTATTATATTGTATTATATTTAAGTGAATTGAGCAGAGTTGCTTTACCAGACTCAGGACATAAACAAGAGGGGGGCCGTAACTGGATGCAGAAAATATTTTACTAAATCTGGACACCACATTTAACTACCATATTTATATCTCTTTAGGGAATTTAGAGCACAATACAATGCAATTTTAGTTAATTTTGTTTATCTCTTTAAGCTGGAAATAAAGAAAGACTCTGCCCTATCCAAGCAGCTACTGAACTTTCCACCTCTGTTCCTGTCTGTGAACAGACAAGGGCAGATGAAACAAGTCCTGGGTTGGGAAAATGAGGGTAATTACTGTCACTGTCCTCAATATCCATGAAGACTGGTATCACAGCTAATTAATAAATTATAGTTACATGTATCAAGAATCACTTATACAAGATCTTCAGCAATTTGTCAAAATAAAGAACAGTTACAAAGATTGTCTATATCTGTGGAGGCTTCTAACCTTATTGCTTTCATTTCCCTTCAGTGGCCTGGCTGTGGAATTGAACACTCGAAGTACAGTATATGTGATTGCTGTGTACATGAGTGTAGGCTAAAGAAAAATTTTCAACTACATTGTGAAAGCTTTATCACAGAAAGAGAAAAAAAGACTTAGATTTACTAATCGTAAAGATGATGTAAACTTAGATAGTCTGTATAGATCTGAACCAGATTAGGGACTGATGATAAAATACCAAGATGATAAATCTGGTGCAGAGATGGACACTTTTCTCTGACTCTATACCAACTATTGGTTGGCTTACTTTGAAGACAGATTGTTACTCCCGAATTGTGGTGCAATTTTTGCACAAAATGGCCATCTTAGGACCCTGCACCTTTACCTACCAACTATTGGTTGGCTTACTTTGAAGACAGATTGTTACTCCCGAATTGTGGTGCAATTTTTGCACAAAATGGCCACCTTAGGACCCCGCACCTTTACCTTGAAGCCCCACTTTATGCCCCTTGATGATTATGGGAAAAAGTGTTGAAACCCTTGATATGCCCAATTATTTACAATTAGTCATATGACTACTGATTACCACTATTTACATTTGCCTATTGGTGTCTGCATTTTTAAGACTTCACTTTTATTAAGCTCTTATCAATGAGAAGCACTTTAAAACTTAAAGAGACTGTGCTGTTTGTTTCTTGTAATTCAGGTTCACTAGCTACACTCCAGCAACATTGTTGCATTTACTAGCTATCTGCTCAGGGCCCAGCTGGAGCTTCATTATTCCCTATGCCTTTGTTTTTCTGTTATTACAGCGCCTCGGTAGTCATAGTAGTCAACCCTTTTGACCTAGGGTGATTTTGAAATTTAAATTCCACCAATCTGTACCACTTTTAAAGAGATTCTGTCACCAGATTTAACCCTATTAATCTAGCTGACATTAGCGATGAACTAATGTCAGCTAAACCTAACTAGCCTATTCCTACTTTTATTAATGCCCCCGTTGCGCCAGAAATCTAACTTTTATAATATGCTAATTAGCCTTTAGGAGCGGGGGGGGGCGTTTTTCCTGCTCCTAGAGACTCCATTCTCCCAACTTTGTTGCCTCCCTCCAAGTCCTGATTGACAGGGTCAGGCAGCACTCGCATCTGTCTGCCAGCGTTGTGCTCTGGTGAAATCTCACGCCATTCAGTATTCCATCACCGCAAGAAGTTCTACATGCAGTGGGCACAGCTTCACTTTTCAGCCAGGATAAGCTTCTAGAGGACATTCAGCAGCTACTGCCCAGCCATGATGTGGAGGAGACTTCCGCAATTTCTTCCGCTAGGCGGGCAAGTAGTGATGAGGAGAGTGTCACCGGAGCTTGTGTTGCGAGTGTTCAGGCTCCTGACCCAGAGGCCGTTGAGGAGAACATCAGTGATGTGCAGACACTACCCGATGATGATGAAGCCGATCAGACTTCGAAGCCGGTTAAGAAGGGGCTTCGTCATCATCAGCAGAATATGCGAATATTACACGATCAAAACAGGCGTGGGTCAAAAGCGAATATAAAGCCCTATGTTGAATATAGTGCTATATATTTCTTTTTTAGAATATTCATATTTTTTTTCCATCTGAAGTTATAATTCCTCCCTGTATAAGTTGCTTGCCAAGCAACTTCAGCAGGAAGGAATCATGACTTCAGATGGAAAGAAATGACGAATATTATAAGAAACAAATATATAGCACTATATTCAATATAGTTAGGGATGAGCGAACTCGAACTGTATAGTTCGGGTTCGTACCGAATTTTGGGGTGTCCGTGACACGGACCCGAACCCGGACATTTTCGTAAAAGTCCGGGTTCGGGTTCGGTGTTCGTCGCTTTCTTCGCGCTTTTGTGACGCTTTCTTGGCGCTTTTTGAAAGGCTGCAAAGCAGCCAATCAACAAGCGTCATACTACTTGCCCCAAGAGGCCATCACAGCCATGCCTACTATTGGCATGGCTGTGATTGGCCAGAGCACCATGTGACCCAGCCTCTATTTAAGCTGGAGTCACATAGCGCCGCCCGTCACTCTGCTCTGATTAGCGTAGGGAGAGGTTGCGGCTGCGACAGTAGGGCGAGATTAGGCAGATTAACTCCTCCAAAGGACTTGATTAACTGATCGATCTGCAGCTGTGGATCATTGAGCTGCTGATCCTCAATTGCTCACTGTTTTTAGGCTGCACAGACCGTTTGTCAGTCTCATTTTTCTGGGGTGATCGGCGGCCATTTTGTGTCTTGTGGTGCGCCAGCACAAGCTGCGACCAAGTGCATTTAACCCTCAATGGTGTGGTTGTTTTTTGGCTAAAGCCTACATCAGGGTGAAGCTGTCACACCAAGTGCATTTAACCAGCAATAGTCTGTTCATTTTTTGGCCATATACAAAATCAGGGGCAAGCTGCGCCTGTCACCAAGTGCATTTAACCCTCAATGGTGTGGTTGTTTTTTGGCTAAAGCCTACATCAGGGTGAAGCTGTCACACCAAGTGCATTTAACCAGCAATAGTCTGTTCATTTTTTGGCCATATACAAAATCAGGGGCAAGCTGCGCCTGTCACCAAGTGCATTTAACCCTCAATGGTGTGGTTGTTTTTTGGCTAAAGCCTACATCAGGGTGAAGCTGTCACACCAAGTGCATTTAACCAGCAATAGTCTGTTCATTTTTTGGCCATATACAAAATCAGGGGCAAGCTGCGCCTGTCACCAAGTGCATTTAACCCTCAATGGTGTGGTTGTTTTTTGGCTAAAGCCTACATCAGGGTGAAGCTGTCACACCAAGTGCATTTAACCAGCAATAGTCTGTTCATTTTTTGGCCATATCCCAGTCTAATTCTGTCACTAAATCCATACCGGTCACCCAGCGCCTAAATACTAGGCCTCAAATTTATATCCAGCTAAATCTGTCCCTAGTGCTGTAGCTGGGCGAGTTATTTAGTGTCCGTTCAAGCACATTTCTTGTTCTGGGTTGAAATACAATTCCCAATTTAGCAATTTCATAATTTAGTGGTTCCTGCTATATCAGAGCTCTTTGAAATCTATCCCAAAAAGGGTATATAATATTGAAGGTGCACATAGGGTCATTCAGAGTAACTTCACACACACCCGCTACTGTGTATTTCCAAGTCTAATTCTGTCACTAAATCCATACCGGTGACCCAGCGCCTAAATACTAGGCCTCAAATTTAATTCCCTCTAAATCTCTCGTTACCCACCGCTGTACTGTTGTTGCTGGGCAAGATATTTAGTGTCCGTCAAAGCACATTTTTTGTTCTGGGTTGAAGTACAATTCCCAATTTAGCAATTTCATAATTTAGTGGTTTCTGCTATATCAGAGCTATTTGAAATCTATCCCAAAAAGGGTATATAATATTGAAGGTGCACATAGGGTCATTCAGAATAACTTCACACACACCCGCTACTGTGTATTTCCAAGTCTAATTCTGTCACTAAACCCATACCTGTCACCCAGCGCCTAAATACTAGGCCTCAAATTTAAATCCCTCTAAATCTCTCGTTACCGTTGTCCTGTTGTAGCTGGGAAAGTTATTTAGTGCCCGTCAAAGCACATTTTTTGTTCTGGGTTGAAGTACAATTCCCAATTTAGCAATTTCATAATTTAGTGGTTCCTGCTATATCAGAGCTATTTGAAATCTATCCCAAAAAGGGTATATAATATTGAAGGTGCACATAGGGTCATTCAGAATAACTTCACACACACCCGCTACTGTGTATTTCCAAGTCTAATTCTGTCACTAAATCCATACCGGTGACCCAGCGCCTAAATACTAGGCCTCAAATTTAATTCCCTCTAAATCTCTCGTTACCCACCGCTGTACTGTTGTTGCTGGGCAAGATATTTAGTGTCCGTCAAAGCACATTTTTTGTTCTGGGTTGAAGTACAATTCCCAATTTAGCAATTTCATAATTTAGTGGTTTCTGCTATATCAGAGCTATTTGAAATCTATCCCTAAAAGGGTATATAATATTGAAGGTGCACATAGGGTCATTCAGAATAACTTCACACACACCCGCTACTGTGTATTTCCAAGTCTAATTCTGTCACTAAACCCATACCTGTCACCCAGCGCCTAAATACTAGGCCTCAAATTTATATCCAGCTAAATCTGTCCCTAGTGCTGTAGCTGGGCGAGTTATTTAGTGTCCGTTCAAGCACATTTCTTGTTCTGGGTTGAAATACAATTCTCAATTTAGCAATTTCATAATTTAGTGGTTCCTGCTATATCAGAGCTCTTTGAAATCTATCCCAAAAAGGGTATATAATATTGAAGGTGCACATAGGGTCATTCAGAGTAACTTCACACACACCCGCTACTGTGTATTTCCAAGTCTAATTCTGTCACTAAATCCATACCGGTGACCCAGCGCCTAAATACTAGGCCTCAAATTTAATTCCCTCTAAATCTCTCGTTACCCACCGCTGTACTGTTGTTGCTGGGCAAGATATTTAGTGTCCGTCAAAGCACATTTTTTGTTCTGGGTTGAAGTACAATTCCCAATTTAGCAATTTCATAATTTAGTGGTTTCTGCTATATCAGAGCTATTTGAAATCTATCCCAAAAAGGGTATATAATATTGAAGGTGCACATAGGGTCATTCAGAATAACTTCACACACACCCGCTACTGTGTATTTCCAAGTCTAATTCTGTCACTAAACCCATACCTGTCACCCAGCGCCTAAATACTAGGCCTCAAATTTAAATCCCTCTAAATCTCTCGTTACCGTTGTCCTGTTGTAGCTGGGAAAGTTATTTAGTGCCCGTCAAAGCACATTTTTTGTTCTGGGTTGAAGTACAATTCCCAATTTAGCAATTTCATAATTTAGTGGTTCCTGCTATATCAGAGCTATTTGAAATCTATCCCAAAAAGGGTATATAATATTGAAGGTGCACATAGGGTCATTCAGAATAACTTCACACACACCCGCTACTGTGTATTTCCAAGTCTAATTCTGTCACTAAATCCATACCGGTGACCCAGCGCCTAAATACTAGGCCTCAAATTTAATTCCCTCTAAATCTCTCGTTACCCACCGCTGTACTGTTGTTGCTGGGCAAGATATTTAGTGTCCGTCAAAGCACATTTTTTGTTCTGGGTTGAAGTACAATTCCCAATTTAGCAATTTCATAATTTAGTGGTTTCTGCTATATCAGAGCTATTTGAAATCTATCCCTAAAAGGGTATATAATATTGAAGGTGCACATAGGGTCATTCAGAATAACTTCACACACACCCGCTACTGTGTATTTCCAAGTCTAATTCTGTCACTAAACCCATACCTGTCACCCAGCGCCTAAATACTAGGCCTCAAATTTAAATCCCTCTAAATCTCTCGTTACCGTTGTCCTGTTGTAGCTGGGAAAGTTATTTAGTGCCCGTCAAAGCACATTTTTTGTTCTGGGTTGAAGTACAATTCCCAATTTAGCAATTTCATAATTTAGTGGTTCCTGCTATATCAGAGCTATTTGAAATCTATCCCAAAAAGGGTATATAATATTGAAGGTGCACATAGGGTCATTCAGAATAACTTCACACACACGCTTCTGTGCATTTCCAAGTCTAATTCTGTCACTAAATCCATACCGGTGACCCAGCGCCTAAATACTAGGCCTCAAATTTAATTCCCTCTAAATCTCTCGTTACCCACCGCTGTACTGTTGTTGCTGGGCAAGATATTTAGTGTCCGTCAAAGCACATTTTTTGTTCTGGGTTGAAGTACAATTCCCAATTTAGCAATTTCATAATTTAGTGGTTTCTGCTATATCAGAGCTATTTGAAATCTATCCCTAAAAGGGTATATAATATTGAAGGTGCACATAGGGTCATTCAGAATAACTTCACACACACCCGCTACTGTGTATTTCCAAGTCTAATTCTGTCACTAAATCCATACCGGTGACCCAGCGCCTAAATACTAGGCCTCAAATTTAATTCCCTCTAAATCTCTCGTTACCCACCGGTGTACTGTTGTTGCTGGGCAAGATATTTAGTGTCCGTCAAAGCACATTTTTTGTTCTGGGTTGAAGTACAATTCCCAATTTAGCAATTTCATAATTTAGTGGTTTCTGCTATATCAGAGCTATTTGAAATCTATCCCTAAAAGGGTATATAATATTGAAGGTGCACATAGGGTCATTCAGAATAACTTCACACACACCCGCTACTGTGTATTTCCAAGTCTAATTCTGTCACTAAACCCATACCTGTCACCCAGCGCCTAAATACTAGGCCTCAAATTTAAATCCCTCTAAATCTCTCGTTACCGTTGTCCTGTTGTAGCTGGGAAAGTTATTTAGTGCCCGTCAAAGCACATTTTTTGTTCTGGGTTGAAGTACAATTCCCAATTTAGCAATTTCATAATTTAGTGGTTCCTGCTATATCAGAGCTATTTGAAATCTATCCCAAAAAGGGTATATAATATTGAAGGTGCACATAGGGTCATTCAGAATAACTTCACACACACGCTTCTGTGCATTTCCAAGTCTAATTCTGTCACTAAATCCATACCGGTGACCCAGCGCCTAAATACTAGGCCTCAAATTTAATTCCCTCTAAATCTCTCGTTACCCACCGCTGTACTGTTGTTGCTGGGCAAGATATTTAGTGTCCGTCAAAGCACATTTTTTGTTCTGGGTTGAAGTACAATTCCCAATTTAGCAATTTCATAATTTAGTGGTTTCTGCTATATCAGAGCTATTTGAAATCTATCCCTAAAAGGGTATATAATATTGAAGGTGCACATAGGGTCATTCAGAATAACTTCACACACACCCGCTACTGTGTATTTCCAAGTCTAATTCTGTCACTAAATCCATACCGGTGACCCAGCGCCTAAATACTAGGCCTCAAATTTAATTCCCTCTAAATCTCTCGTTACCCACCGGTGTACTGTTGTTGCTGGGCAAGATATTTAGTGTCCGTCAAAGCACATTTTTTGTTCTGGGTTGAAGTACAATTCCCAATTTAGCAATTTCATAATTTAGTGGTTTCTGCTATATCAGAGCTATTTGAAATCTATCCCTAAAAGGGTATATAATATTGAAGGTGCACATAGGGTCATTCAGAATAACTTCACACACACACGCTTCTGTGCATTTCCAAGTCTAATTCTGTCACTAAATCCATACCGGTCACCCAGCGCCTAAATACTAGGCCTCAAATTTATATCCCGCTGAATTTGAATACAATACATTGGGCCAAATAATATATTTGTTGTTGTGGTGAACCATAACAATGAGAAAAACATCTAGTAAGGGACGCGGACGTGGACATGGTCGTGGTGGTGTTAGTGGACCCTCTGGTGCTGGGAGAGGACGTGGCCGTTCTGCCACATCCACACGTCCTAGTGTACCAACTACCTCAGGTCCCAGTAGCCGCCAGAATTTACAGCGATATATGGTGGGGCCCAATGCCGTTCTAAGGATGGTAAGGCCTGAGCAGGTACAGGCATTAGTCAATTGGGTGGCCGACAGTGGATCCAGCACGTTCACATTATCTCCCACCCAGTCTTCTGCAGAAAGCGCACAGATGGCGCCTGAAAACCAACCCCATCAGTCTGTCACATCACCCCCATGCATACCAGGGAAACTGTCTCAGCCTCAAGTTATGCAGCAGTCTCTTATGCTGTTTGAAGACTCCGCTGGCAGGGTTTCCCAAGGGCATCCACCTAGCCCTTCCCCAGCGGTGAAAGACATAGAATGCACTGACGCACAACCACTTATGTTTCCTGATGATGAGGACATGGGAATACCACCTCAGCATGTCTCTGATGATGACGAAACACAGGTGCCAACTGCTGCGTCTTTCTGCAGTGTGCAGACTGAACAGGAGGTCAGGGATCAAGACTGGGTGGAAGACGATGCAGGGGACGATGAGGTCCTAGACCCCACATGGAATGAAGGTCGTGCCACTGACTTTCACAGTTCGGAGGAAGAGGCAGTGGTGAGACCGAGCCAACAGCGTAGCAAAAGAGGGAGCAGTGGGCAAAAGCAGAACACCCGCCGCCAAGAGACTCCGCCTGCTACTGACCGCCGCCATCTGGGACCGAGCACCCCAAAGGCAGCTTCAAGGAGTTCCCTGGCATGGCACTTCTTCAAACAATGTGCTGACGACAAGACCCGAGTGGTTTGCACGCTGTGCCATCAGAGCCTGAAGCGAGGCATTAACGTTCTGAACCTGAGCACAACCTGCATGACCAGGCACCTGCATGCAAAGCATGAACTGCAGTGGAGTAAACACCTTAAAACCAAGGAAGTCACTCAGGCTCCCCCTGCTACCTCTTCTGCTGCTGCCGCCTCGGCCTATTCTGCTGCTGCCGCCTCGGCCTCTTCCTCCGCCTCTGGAGGAACGTTGGCACCTGCCGCCCAGCAAACAGGGGATGTACCACCAACACCACCACCACCACCACCTCCGTCACCAAGCGTCTCAACCATGTCACACGCCAGCGTTCAGCTCTCCATCTCACAAACATTTGATAGAAAGCGTAAATTCCCACCTAGCCACCCTCGATCCCTGGCCCTGAATGCCAGCATTTCTAAACTACTGGCCTATGAAATGCTGTCATTTAGGCTGGTGGACACAGACAGCTTCAAACAGCTCATGTCGCTTGCTGTCCCACAGTATGTTGTTCCCAGCCGGCACTACTTCTCCAAGAGAGCCGTGCCTTCCCTGCACAACCAAGTATCCGATAAAATCAAGTGTGCACTGCGCAACGCCATCTGTAGCAAGGTCCACCTAACCACAGATACGTGGACCAGTAAGCACGGCCAGGGACGCTATATCTCCCTAACTGCACACTGGGTAAATGTAGTGGCAGCTGGGCCCCAGGCGGAGAGCTGTTTGGCGCACGTCCTTCCGCCGCCAAGGATCGCAGGGCAACATTCTTTGCCTCCTGTTGCCACCTCCTCCTTCTCGGCTTCCTCCTCCTCTTCTTCCACCTGCTCATCCAGTCAGCCACACACCTTCACCACCAACTTCAGCACAGCCCGGGGTAAACGTCAGCAGGCCATTCTGAAACTCATATGTTTGGGGGACAGGCCCCACACCGCACAGGAGTTGTGGCGGGGTATAGAACAACAGACCGACGAGTGGTTGCTGCCGGTGAGCCTCAAGCCCGGCCTGGTGGTGTGTGATAATGGGCGAAATCTCGTTGCAGCTCTGGGACTAGCCAATTTGACGCACATCCCTTGCTTGGCGCATGTGCTGAATTTGGTGGTGCAGAAGTTCATTCACAACTACCCCGACATGTCAGAGCTGCTGCATAAAGTGCGGGCCGTCTGTTCGCGCTTCCGGCGTTCACATCCTGCTGCTGCTCGCCTGTCTGCGCTACAGCGTAACTTCGGCCTTCCCGCTCACCGCCTCATATGCGACGTGCCCACCAGGTGGAACTCCACCTTGCACATGCTGGACAGACTGTGCGAGCAGCAGCAGGCCATAGTGGAGTTTCAGCTGCAGCACGCACGGGTCAGTCGCACTACAGAACAGCACCACTTCACCACCAATGACTGGGCCTCCATGCGAGACCTGTGTGCCCTGTTGCGCTGTTTCGAGTACTCCACCAACATGGCCAGTGGCGATGACACCGTTATCAGCGTTACAATACCACTTCTATGTCTCCTTGAGAAAACACTTAGGGCGATGATGGAAGAGGAGGTGGCCCAGGAGGAGGAGGAGGAGGAGGAGGAAGAGGGGTCATTTTTAGCACTTTCAGGCCAGTCTCTTCGAAGTGACTCAGAGGGAGGTTTTTGGCAACAGCAGAGGCCAGGTACAAATGTGGCCAGCCAGGGCCCACTACTGGAGGACGAGGAGGACGAGGATGAGGAGGAGGTGGAGGAGGATGAGGATGAAGCATGGTCACAGCGGGGTGGCACCCAACGCAGCTCGGGTCCATCACTGGTGCGTGGCTGGGGGGAAAGGCAGGACGATGACGATACGCCTCCCACAGAGGACAGCTTGTCCTTATCCCTGGGCAGCCTGGCACACATGAGCGACTACATGCTGCAGTGCCTGCGCAACGACAGCAGAGTTGCCCACATTTTAACCTGTGCGGACTACTGGGTTGCCACCCTGCTGGATCCACGCTACAAAGACAATGTGCCCACCTTACTTCCTGCACTGGAGCGTGATAGGAAGATGCGCGAGTACAAGCGCACGTTGGTAGACACGCTACTGAGAGCATTCCCAAATGTCACAGGGGAACAAGTGGAAGCCCAAGGCCAAGGCAGAGGAGGAGCAAGAGGTCGCCAAGGCAGCTGTGTCACGGCCAGCTCCTCTGAGGGCAGGGTTAGCATGGCAGAGATGTGGAAAACTTTTGTCAACACGCCACAGCTAACTGCACCACCACCTGATACGCAACGTGTTAGCAGGAGGCAACATTTCACTAACATGGTGGAACAGTACGTGTGCACACCCCTCCACGTACTGACTGATGGTTCGGCCCCATTCAACTTCTGGGTCTCTAAATTGTCCACGTGGCCAGAGCTAGCCTTTTATGCCTTGGAGGTGCTGGCCTGCCCGGCAGCCAGCGTTTTGTCTGAACGTGTATTCAGCACGGCAGGGGGCGTCATTACAGACAAACGCAGCCGCCTGTCTACAGCCAATGTGGACAAGCTGACGTTCATAAAAATGAACCAGGCATGGATCCCACAGGACCTGTCCGTCCCTTGTCCAGATTAGACATTAACTACCTCCCCATAACCATATATTATTGGACTCCAGGGCACTTCCTCATTCAATCCTATTTTTATTTTCATTTTACCATTATATTGCGAGGCTACCCAAAGTTGAATGAACCTCTCCTCTGCCTGTGTGCTAGGCCTAAATATATGCCAATGGACTGTTGCAGTGGTGGGTGACGTGAAGCCTCATTCTCTGCTATGACATGCAGACTGATTCTCTGCTGACATGAAGCCAGATCCTCTGTTACGGGAGCTCTCTCCTCTGCCTGGGTGCTGGGCCTAAATTTATGACAATTGACTGTTGCAGTGGTGGGTGACGTGAAGCCTGATTCTCTGCTATGATATGAAGACTGATTCTCTGCTGACATGAAGCCAGATTGTCTGTTACGGGACCTTTCTCCTCTGCCTGGGTTCTGGGCCTAAATTTATGAAAATTGACTGTTGCAGTGGTGGGTGACGTGAAGCCTGATTCTCTGCTATGATATGAAGACTGATTCTCTGCTGACATGAAGCCAGATTGTCTGTTACGGGACCTTTCTCCTCTGCCTGGGTTCTGGGCCTAAATTTATGAAAATTGACTCTTACAGTGGTGGGTGACGTGAAGCCTGATTCTCTGCTATGATATGAAGACTGATTCTCTGCTGACATGAAGCCAGATTCTCTGTTACGGGACCTCTCTCCTCTGCCTGGGTGCTGGGCCTAAATTTATGACAATGGACTGTTGCAGTGGTGGCTGACGTGAAGCCTGATTCTCTGCTATGACATGCAGACTGATTCTCTGCTGTCATGAAGCCAGATTGTCTGTTACGGGACCTCTCTGCTCTGCCTGTGTGCTAGGCCTAAATATATGCCAATGGACTGTTGCAGTGGTGGCTGACGTGAAGCCTCATTCTCTGCTATGACATGCAGACTAATTCTCTGCTGACATGAAGCCAGATTGTCTGTTACGGGACCTCTCTCCTCTGCCTGGGTGCTGGGCCTAAATTTATGACAATGGACTGTTGCAGTGGTGGCTGACGTGAAGCCTGATTCTCTGCTATGACATGCAGACTAATTCTCTGCTGACATGAAGCCAGATTGTCTGTTACGGGACCTCTCTCCTCTGCCTGGGTGCTGGGCCTAAATATATGCCAATGGACTGTTGCAGTGGTGGCTGACGTGAAGCCTCATTCTCTGCTATGACATGCAGACTAATTCTCTGCTGTCATGAAGCCAGATTGTCTGTTACGGGACCTCTCTGCTCTGCCTGTGTGCTAGGCCTAAATATATGCCAATGGACTGTTGCAGTGGTGGGTGACGTGAAGCCTCATTCTCTGCTATGACATGCAGACTGATTCTCTGCTGACATGAAGCCAGATTGTCTGTTACGGGACCTCTCTGCTCTGCCTGTGTGCTAGGCCTAAATATATGCCAATGGACTGTTGCAGTGGTGGGTGACGTGAAGCCTCATTCTCTGCTATGACATGCAGACTGATTCTCTGCTGACATGAAGCCAGATTGTCTGTTACGGGACCTCTCTGCTCTGCCTGTGTGCTAGGCCTAAATATATGCCAATGGACTGTTGCAGTGGTGGGTGACGTGAAGCCTCATTCTCTGCTATGACATGCAGACTGATTCTCTGCTGACATGAAGCCAGATCCTCTGTTACGGGAGCTCTCTCCTCTGCCTGGGTGCTGGGCCTAAATTTATGACAATTGACTGTTGCAGTGGTGGGTGACGTGAAGCCTGATTCTCTGCTATGATATGAAGACTGATTCTCTGCTGACATGAAGCCAGATTGTCTGTTACGGGACCTTTCTCCTCTGCCTGGGTTCTGGGCCTAAATTTATGAAAATTGACTCTTACAGTGGTGGGTGACGTGAAGCCTGATTCTCTGCTATGATATGAAGACTGATTCTCTGCTGACATGAAGCCAGATTCTCTGTTACGGGACCTCTCTCCTCTGCCTGGGTGCTGGGTAGTGTTGAGCGCGAATATTCGAAAAGCAAATTTTTTTCGCGAATATCGCAACTTCGCGATTTCGCGAATATTTCGAATATAGTGCTATATATTCGTAAAAACGAATATTCGTTTTTTGTTTCCCCCCCCCCCCCCACAAAATTACAGTACACATATAATTGATTGTTTCCCAAAGGTCCAACAGCTCAGATCTTACTCACATTGCCTAGAAAGTGATTGAGGCGCGAATCTTCGTAAGGCGATTTTATTAGCGCACATGCGAATATCGGCACGTCCCAGAACAGAGGCAAAGGGCTTTGCATTCATACATTAGTGAATTGAGTTGCGAATCTTCGTAAGGCGATTTTATTAGCGCACATGCGAATATCTACACTTGTCCCAGAACAGAGGCAAAGGGCTTTGCATTCATACATTAGTGATTGAATTGAGCTGCGAATCTTCGTAAGGCGATTTTATTAACGCAAATGCAAATATCTACACTTGTCCCCAGAACAGAGAGGCAAAGGCCTGTGCATTCATATAGTATAGCACCATATTCGCGAATACGTAGAACTTCGTAAAATTCGATTTACGAATATTCGTATTTTTTATTTTACTTTCCACCTTACAGATTACATTGATCTGTACTCTGTCAACTACTGTCATCACCCCCCACTGTATCTCGATTGATTCCCAAAAGTCTCACATTCCCTAGAAAGTGATTGAGGTGCGAATCTTCGTAAGGCGATTTTATTAGCGCACATGCGAATATCTACACTTGTCCCAGAACAGAGGCAAAGGGCATTGCATTCATACATTAGTGATTGAATTGAGTTGCGAATCTTCGTAAGGCGATTTCATTAGCGCACATGTGAATTTTGCATAGCATATGTATTATGCGATAATTCGAATTATCGCATATGCGAAATAATAACGAATTTGAATAATCGCGAATATTTTACGAATATTCTTTCGAATATTCACAAAATTTCGCGAATTCGAATATGGGACATGCCGCTCAACACTAGTGCTGGGCCTAAATTTATGACAATGGACTGTTGCAGTGGTGGGTGACGTGAAGCCTGATTCTCTGCTATGACATGCAGACTGATTCTCTGCTGACATGAAGCCAGATTGTCTGTTACGGGACCTCTCTCCTCTGCCTGGGTGCTGGGCCTAAATATATGCCAATGGACTGTTGCAGTGGTGGCTGACGTGAAGCCTCATTCTCTGCTATGACATGCAGACTAATTCTCTGCTGACATGAAGACAGATTCTCTGTTACGGGACCTCTCTCCTCTGCCTGGGTGCCGGGGCCTAAATATCTGAGAATGGACTGTTCCAGTGGTGGCTGACGTGAAGCCTCATTCTCTGCTATGACATGCAGACTAATTCTCTGCTGACATGAAGACAGATTCTCTGTTACGGGACCTCCCTCCTCTGCCTGGGTGCTGGGCCTAAATATATGCCAATGGACTGTTGCAGTGGTGGCTGACGTGAAGCCTCATTCTCTGCTATGACATGCAGACTAATTCTCTGCTGACATGAAGACAGATTCTCTGTTACGGGACCTCCCTCCTCTGCCTGGGTGCTGGGCCTAAATATATGCCAATGGACTGTTGCAGTGGTGGCTGACGTGAAGCCTCATTCTCTGCTATGACATGCAGACTGATTCTCTGCTGACATGAAGCCAGATTCTCTGTTACGGGACCTCTCTCCTCTGCCTGTGTGTGTGCTGGGCCTAAATATATGCCAATGGACTGTTGCAGTGGTGGCTGACGTGAAGCCTCATTCTCTGCTATGACATGCAGACTGATTCTCTGCTGACATGAAGCCAGATTCTCTGTTACGGGACCTCTCTCCTCTGCCTGTGTGTGTGCTGGGCCTAAATATATGCCAATGGACTGTTGCAGTGGTGGCTGACGTGAAGCCTCATTCTCTGCTATGACATGCAGACTAATTCTCTGCTGACATGAAGACAGATTCTCTGTTACGGGACCTCCCTCCTCTGCCTGGGTGCTGGGCCTAAATATATGCCAATGGACTGTTGCAGTGGTGGCTGACGTGAAGCCTCATTCTCTGCTATGACATGCAGACTGATTCTCTGCTGACATGAAGCCAGATTCTCTGTTACGGGACCTCTCTCCTCTGCCTGTGTGTGTGCTGGGCCTAAATATATGCCAATGGACTGTTGCAGTGGTGGCTGACGTGAAGCCTCATTCTCTGCTATGACATGCAGACTGATTCTCTGCTGACATGAAGCCAGATTCTCTGTTACGGGACCTCTCTCCTCTGCCTGTGTGTGTGCTGGGCCTAAATATATGCCAATGGACTGTTGCAGTGGTGGCTGACGTGAAGCCTCATTCTCTGCTATGACATGCAGACTAATTCTCTGCTGACATGAAGACAGATTCTCTGTTACGGGACCTCCCTCCTCTGCCTGGGTGCTGGGCCTAAATATATGCCAATGGACTGTTGCAGTGGTGGCTGACGTGAAGCCTCATTCTCTGCTATGACATGCAGACTAATTCTCTGCTGACATGAAGACAGATTCTCTGTTACGGGACCTCTCTCCTCTGCCTGGGTGCCGGGGCCTAAATATCTGAGAATGGACTGTTCCAGTGGTGGGTGACGGGAAGCCAGATTCTCTGCTATGGAACCTCTCTCCAATTGATTTTGGTTAATTTTTATTTATTTAATTTTTATTTTAATTCATTTCCCTATCCACATTTGTTTGCAGGGGATTTACCTACATGTTGCTGCCTTTTGCAGCCCTCTAGCTCTTTCCTGGGCTGTTTTACAGCCTTTTTAGTGCCGAAAAGTTCGGGTCCCCATTGACTTCAATGGGGTTCGGGTTCGGGACGAAGTTCGGATCGGGTTCGGATCCCGAACCCGAACATTTCCGGGATGTTCGGCCGAACTTCTCGAACCCGAACATCCAGGTGTTCGCTCAACTCTAAATATAGTGCTATATATTTGTTTTTTAGAATATTTGTCATTTTTTTCCATCTGAAGTCATGATTTCTCCCTGCTTAAGTTGCTTGACAAGAAGTGCATGAAAACAATGACAACCTCCTGATGCTGCCGCCACCTCCAGACGCAGTCATTGTGCCACTAGGTGGCCTCCTCATACTGCTGCCAACTCCAGACTCTGTCATTATGCCACTTGGTGGCCTCCTCATACTACTGCCACCTCCAAACTCTGTCATTGTGCCACTCGATGGCCTTATCATACTGCTGCCATTTACAGTCTCTGTCATTTTGCCACTCTATGCTTTCTCATGATGCTGCTGCTGCATCTGCCACCTCCAGACTGTGTCACTGTGCTAATCTGAGTTTTTTTTTCCGGTAATGTTGATGGGTGACTGCAAAACTCCTTTTGCTTTATGAACCGAATTATGTCGTGGTGAAATTTTTTATTTCAAATTAAATTTTTTGGGGGGGATAAAAATGATGGGTGACTGAAAAACTCCTTTTACAGTATGGACCGAATGATGTTGTGTGACGTCTGAAAGTGTGTGGAAAATATATATTATGAAACAACAAATATACAAAAAGTACATGAAAACAATGACAACCTCCTGATGCTGCCGCCACCTCCAGACTGTGTCATTGTGTCACTCGTAGCCTTATCATACTGCTGCCATCTACAGACTCTGTCATTGTGCCACTCGGTGGCCTTCTGCTGCTGCATCCTCCACCTCCAGACTGTCATTTTGCCACTCGGTGGCTTTCTCCTAATGCTGCCACCTCCAGACTCATTGGGCCACTATGTGGTCTCCTCATGCTGCTTTCACCTCACCACTATGTCATAGGTACACTCTGTGGACTTCTCATGCTGTTCCCACCCTCCCCACTTCATGACTGGCTGACATTATCATTTATTTGACCTGTCTTCTGATCTGTCAGAAGGAAGGTAAAATGAGACGCACAATGGATCCTGTCTGTGTAGCAGCTGTAAGGCCTGTATGGTCCCATTAGAATTGTCCTATGATTTAGTAGCCAAAAGCAGGAGTGGGTAGAAAACATGCAAATATTCCATTCATATGTCATCTCTGTTTTACATTCACTCCTATTTTTGGGGGGAATTAGCAATACTGATGGATTATTGAGCAAATGCTGACCGACTGAAGGTGTATGCTCCACAGGCAGGATCTGTTTTCTGTGGGTTATTGTTCTGACTAATCAGAGGAAGGATAAATTATTCAGTGACTCTGTCGGGGGGGCTCTACTTGTATACGCGTTTAATAGAACAGGTTCTGATAACATCTATGTGAAATCAGCTGGCGAAGGTGTAAAAGGAGTGTGCTTCTTTTTGGCATTAACATCGACTCGTAAGGCTGAGCGAGAGTCGCCTTTCATCTGCATGTCATACGGACTCACAGTATTATTTCACTACCAAAGCAGACTCCCTATGCGTGTTACTACAAGGCACAGTGTTCTACACCACTATAAAGGCTCTCAGCAGCCAGGAAATAGTTTTTAATGTGATTTGCCGCAAATAAATTCGTATCAAAGAAAATTTTTCTTAAAAATTTGGCTAACCGGCCGAATCAAATTTTTGAAAAATCCGCTCATTTCTACTCTCTATAACTAATCCTTTAATAATGTATAGCCCAGTTCCTTGACCATGACCATATTTCAACTGTATTGATCTTCCATTTTTTTTTTAACGCATTTGTTGATTGCATAAATGTGAACCCACTTAGTTCATTACCTACTACTCTTCCACATTTTTCTTGCACCTATGCTTCACAGTAACTAGCAGTATATTAGCCAAACAAGCCAGCCTGTACTATAATCATGAGAGTTTCCCAATGATTGCAGTCATGAACACAGTATTGCTTACTGATCATATTTGTTGGAGTTATCATTTTAAATAAAGAAGCACTTAGCAGTGACTGTATTTGTGAGTTTTCACCCCCTTCTGCTTCTCAGCTGTGTCATGTGACCAGCACATAGACTTTGCAAATAACACAGCATGTGTGAACAGGAAGCCAGTTTCCCTACATATTCATATGGGAGCCTCAATGTCAGTCTCATAGGAATGAATAGAAAAGTACATGTAACTGACTTTCTGTCCCGTGTCAGTTGGAGATGAGAGGCAGAAGGGAGGTTATAACGCCAACATATGGCACCTTCACAAATCACCTGTACAAGGAAGACCCTGGAAATGATACAGTGGGCAGAGCTGGAAGCACAAGAGTCTTTCCACTGTGTATTTGCATTACAGCTCAACTCCCAATCACTTTGCTTAAATGCTTTATGGAGATTTGTCTCCATACAATATTCAAATATATGATCTCCAGCAAGCGAAATTCACTATCACTGAAGTTTCGCAGGATGATGGATTTCACCTCACCAGAAACCATACACTTTAATGATGTACAGAGATGGTTCTCTGTACAGTATTAAAACAAAGTTTTGAATTATTTGACTTCAGATCTTGGATCCGAAGCTCAATTCGCTCAACACTATTAATGACCCGTCCTGAGGATAGACTATAAATATCTAAGTCCTGTTATGCCTTTTCAGAAGTGTAAACTGTTATATCTACTTATTATAGTTATGATGGATATTCATTGCCTTTAAGAGCTATGTTTTTTATATCCTTATATTTGTATAGACTTCTGGGAATGAGTCAATCATCATTTAGACAGTTAGAAGATACACAACTCCTGTGGTATTAGAGGTTTCATTGTATTTCTTATCTAAACATTAATTCTACAGTGTGAGAATTGTCTAGATGTTCCTCAAAGTATATATTCATGTATCAAAGTTTGTTCCTCAGCTCTGAGATGAGGCCTCCAGATATCAGAGATATGTAGTATTGAAGATGTTAGGCATGTATGAGGTAATCCTTAATGGTATTATGCTTCTAGCTTATACAACAGTGCCACCTAGGTATGAGTAGGTAACACTACACCAGTAGCAAAAGTGTATTTTGGGTAGTGTTATAATGTCACATTCCTTATCAATGTACACGCCTATCCAACAATGATTAGAAGGTGTGCTCATCTGATAAGTTTTGGTTAAGAAACTACATACCAAAAAGAGGGGGGACCACACAACAAAAAGAAAAAAGAAAGGGAGCGGGGAGAAGTATTTGGATTATCAGAAAAATTCTTGAGAGCTGACTTCCCCAAGATTCTTGCGTAATGTATATTTTTGTTTTATGTAGTATTGATATAAATTAATTGGCTTGATACTTAGCCAACCCCCACTTATTGCAGATGTATTGTATAGTGTTACTACTACATCAATGTTGCAAAAATGCATATCACTGAATACAAGAGCTGATATTTATAACAAGAGAGCTTCTCTGTTGGGAATCTTTATGATCCCTAGTTTGATATCAAGCTGATCATTTATAAGTTTTATTGCAATACTACCATTATCCGAGATTGATCATAAGATTTGGCAGGGCAAGGGTTTGTATTTGTAATTTTTTTTATTGAATTTCTGTGCATAATCAATTGATTGATATATCTCTCCTAATTAAAAGCAGTATTGCATGTTATTCTTGTGTTGGTTGAGTAGTGTATTGTTGGCACCATATAGTGGCGAATTCTGGGTACTGCATATCATTGTATATCATTTGAAATTTGCATTGTTACATTTTAGATTTTATTCTAAATTATTGTATAATAATTAATTTATATTTTTGCATAGACACTTGTACCCTATTCTTACTGATTGCACAAAATAATCAGGTTCTCGATCAAAATCTTTTTGAGGTGTCTATATGTCCACCTCGTGGATCAATATCATTTGAATAATTTTTATTTTGATCCATTAGTTTTTTTTATATATATATAAAGCATTTGCTTTATATCCCCGACAGTTCTGGAAGACCCCTTTAAAATTTACTGGGATATAATTGATATATAAGAGAAACCATCTTGCTTGTACAAAAATGTATACTTATACTATCAGAATGTTCTTTCCAGATAATGACATTTATTTGTCATTATGTAAATTAATTTCTTATCACAGAATACCTTCCTGAATTTGTCAGAGGAATGAGGGTGTGTCAGTAAGTATGGCAATAAAGCAAAGAAAAAAAAAGAAAAAAAAGAAGCTCCCTACATGGTCTATGCTAATAACAACTACCACTTAACACTTGTGGGCCACTCCACTTTGATTACATTTAATTTCAATACTGTGAACTGAAATATCCCTCTTGTTAAACTAAGGCTATTTGTGATCTATAGGGACGTCATGGAGCCTTCACTACCTTGGGCACCTATTGGGAGTCAAACCCTTTCCTGGGCCAGTTTTGTTCTGTACTGGTCGCTTAAATCAAAACCACTAATACATTTATTGTGGCTATATGAGAATCTTTGGCCACTGCCTAATCATATATCTTTCAGGCTACAGGTGGATTTTAGCTTTAAGCCCACCATGCATACTTTTTTCCACATAGCTCGAATATCCTGTTTAGCCAAGCTTAAGGAAGTTGATGACTCGGATTTCTCTGTAATTTCTATAGAATGCAATGGAGAGGTCCATGCACTGAAATTTCCTTAATCAATCTTTAATATGGTCTTGCTCAGGGGCAAGTTAGTATAAGAAAAAGAACAAGCAGAGTGCAACATAAGATGATACTTGTGTAGTAATTTAATCAACAGATGTGGACAACTGGAAAAGTACAAAATCAAAGGTGTGAAGCAAAACACTATGGACTTGCTGTTAGACCCTAAGGACCAATGTCAATGTTGAGAAACCAAAGACAAATGGACATCATTATCAATTCCTGGATAGCCCCTTTAAGACGAACACATACATAGATAAGTTAAGGATTTATTCTCAAATAGATGAGCAAAGTTTAGAAAAATTACATTTGGCCGATTCGCCGAAGTTCACCCAAAAATTTAAATATAATCTGTCATGAATTGCTATAAATTAGGTATACACAGGCCACTCTGCTTAATCATATTCTTCCCACAGTGTGAAGGCTTGGACGTTAACTCTTCTGATGCCATGATCATCTAAGTGCGCTCCAGCTCCCCCCAACAGGGATTGGCGGAGCCTGAGCATGTATACAACAGCCCCTGTCCTCCTGTGTGATGGTACCAGAGATGGTACACAGCATTGAGGGGGGAAAAACTTCCTCAAAGGAATAGTATTGAGGGATCCCTCCCTACTTTGAACATAATGCTATTTCACTTTTAAAATTATTATGGTTAAAGCCAGATGCTGAACATGATGGATGGATTAAACATGGCTCCTACATTATTGCAACAACGCTGTGCCTAGTGCAATGGTAATGGCGGAGATGGCACAGGATGAGGCTTTTATGGGAATGTGACATCACAGGGGATGACTACCTGTGGATTGGTTGGCTGCATGACATTGTGGGTGATCTTGCGTTCCTGGGATTCTTACTTTCACTTTGTAATATGCATAGCCACCATTTTAGGAAAACCAGATTTTATGCAAGGAAGAGCAAGGTAATTTGGCTTCGTTGAGAATTAAAGTTTTCCTAATCTTAAAACCAAATTCCACTTAGAATGCCTCACTTCACTCAAAACTCATTGTATTATATGGGAAGGTACTACAAGTAAGCTTCATTATTTACTTGGATGAAAGACTATATATCTTCTAACTTTACAATTTTTATTTTTTTAGCAACCTATTGCAACAATATTTTTCCCTTTTGTAACAATATATTCCACTTACCTTTACTTCCGCTTTTCCGAGCGCAAATTTAGGATTTTTTCTTTTAATTAAACTAAAAAATACATTTTTCATCTCTTATATATTGTTACAATGTGGCCCAATGTGGCCCCCCTTATGCCAACTGCTATATGGCAGACGTCGAGGAATCATATATCTACAATAACTCACTTTTCCAACAATACAGTCGCCTATAGAAATGTTACATAGACGACGTGTTCTGTATTTGGCAGGGACCCCTTGAAAAACTCACACAATTTCACGAATACCTCAATAATATTTACCCAGAAATAAAATTTACCCTACATTACGACAAAACAACAATCAGCTTTCTGGACACAATGGTACACATAGACTCCTCTGGACATCTCACTACTGACCTCTTTTGTAAACCCACGGATAGGAACAACCTATTACATTTCACTAGCTTCCATCCTTCCACCACAATGAAAGCACTCCCAGGTTCCCAACTTAGACGTGTACAATACATAGTCACGGACCCCATGATAAGAAAGAAACGAGAAACAGAAATTAAGAATAGATTCCGAGAAAGAGGTTATCCCCAAAATACACTGAGAACCCCAGACACCAAAAACAAACGGAATCCAGCAATGAAGCGCATTCCCTTTGTCCACTAGTTCCATGCCAGTACCAGGAAGGTAGTCAACATAATCAAATCTCACTGGCCTCTTCTCCATAAAGCATATCCTGAAGTAGACAAATTTAAAAATCCAGTACTCCCATGCAACCAAAGGCCTAAATACCTCAGAGACTTTCTTGTTAGGGCAGACATAGGACCATCCAAACTTTCACCAATAAAAACTCTCCTACATACACATAGAACAGGCACCTTTCCATGTCTACACTGCGCACAGTGCACAAACGTACAAAGAGGATCATCTATTTCCCATCCCCATACAGGTAAATCCATCAAAATCCAGGGCTATTTTACCTGTGACACCGATTTCGTAGTGTACACTATCAAATGCCCCTGTGGCCTTATGTACGTCGGGAAAACAACTCAATCAATAAGAGATAGAATTTGCCAACACAAGTTGACAATACGCCAACAAAATCTATTGCTACCACTCCAAATAATTGAATATATTCCAACATCCAGGAGAGGCGGTGATCGATCCAAGATGCTGAAACATAGGGAGGCGTTCTGGATCCATACCTTACAAACCATGATGCCAAAAGGACTAAACAGGGAATACGAGGTACAGGCCTTTATTTAATAAAACTCTTCATCCGGACTGTCTCTATATGGATTTCTTTGGAACAGTGGATTTTAAATGCATTTCAATCATTTGGCAATAATGTACTTGGTGGTCCCCTCTACCATCTGACCATGATGCTCTATTATCACAAGGATTATGATATTTCATAATATTCTAACATCATCTCTTTTTAATTCCCTTCAGGCTCCATGAATATGAAGCTATACCCAGTGCCGCAGGGGGTATCCCTTTTTTTACTTATACTAATCCTATATCTTTAAGCTGACTCAGTGGCAGCTCTGTCTAGTTTGCTGTTAATTCTACCATTTAGCTAACTCCCTTCCTATAGTGACACACTGCTATGTATGCAGTGTATCCTGTGGAACACAAGCTTGACCGACCTCTTTCCGGCCGGTGGAACGCGCCGCGATACGAGCGGTGCGTTCCACCTACCTTCACTTACGGCCGGTGGAACGCACCGCGATACGAGCGGTGCGTTCCACTTACCTTCACTTCTGCTTTTCTGAGCACGAAGTTGCCTGCTTGACCTGCCCACCACCCACTGCATGCCGGTCTCATGGCTCCTTTAAAAGAGCAAGGACCGGCCTGGCGTTCATGCACAATGCATGTCTCGGAAGCCATAGGCCCCCATCTCTGCACTCTATCAGCATCTACTCTACCTCCAGCGGCACAGGTAAGTAGCTAATAGCCATATCATTAATTCTGTTTTATAAGGGGAACTACTGTTTAGGAATATAATTATCATAATGGTTACTCTAAAATTAAGGATTCTTTATGTACATCTGTGATAAGACTACTATATTGATCGAATGGCGCATAACATATCTAAGAGTACTATTAAAAATGTGATGTCAATGAATGTAATACCCTGAAAATTGACCAGGTATAAAGAACATTTACGAAATGTGGAATATCTCCCATTCATTAACAAACAACTAGATATTTGTACCATTGTATCAGATACGAAAATGACTGGATAATCAGAGGACGGCGATTGTTTGTTATATATATAAATATATCATGGATATGTACTAAAATACAATGATGTAATTGAACTTAAACTATGTTTTACTGAAAATATTCTATTATAACCTTTGTAGTGCCTGACAAAGGACAGACACGGCCAACTTTTGCCGCAATCCATTGCAAATAAAATCTATGAAAGAAACCTTCTGCTGTGATTTATGGTTTTGATGATTATATATTGTTACTACATTATTTTCTTCCTTGGCAAAACTTTCTACTTAGTTGAGTGAAGAATCATGGTTAGCTTGGAAACTATTACTTACTAAAAGCAATTCCCTCATATAACAGCTTTAGTGTTATGCACTGTACATTACTGGGTTACTGCTCCTCTGCATTTTCCACCACTTATTTTTATTCTGCTCTTATCCAACACAATTTTGTTTGTGTACTTTGCACTGACTTCTGCACTTTATTAATTCCAATTTTCTCTCCCAGACATTGGTTACATTTGAGTATACAAAACATAGCGCTGAATAATAAAAAATATTGCAAAATGTGCTATTCATCTTACGTTCAAAATATTCTCTGCAGTGGAGACATTTTAATGTAAGGAAGCTAAGACATATCCAATTTGTGCAGTTTCACTTCCAAAGATGTATTTCAAGTTCTAGATCACCTGCTGTTTCATATTCCACAGTAACTATGTTTCAAATCCTATTTCAAAAACATCTGGATGCCTCAGATTGTGTCGGGCACAAAAAGAGAAGTCAAGAAGCTCCATGTGTTAAAAGAACTACTGCATAGACAATTAACAATGCTTTAGAATTAAGAGACTTCATCTTAATTGCTCCCCAATCCATGGGCACCAATGCAAATATTTAAAGAATAGAAATAAAAGAATAAAATGTCAGCAAAAATATAATCACCAAAATGCATATGAACTAAATGAATGGTAAAGCTCTAAATTATTTAGACCAGGCACCACATAACAAGTTACTCTTTTTATCTCACTGCTATTGGAGACTTGTACTTGGCTTACACATTTAAATTTGCAAGCTATAAAAAAGCTGGTGATGTGTCTGAATATAATATGGAGGCAATTTTTTCAAGCTGATATTTCACATGCCATTTTTGTAAATTAGCTTGCTGCCATAAGATACACCAGAACAGTACACTTCTTAAAAATGTCGGAGCATCTTAGGAGGTGAATGCACTATAAGCTATAATTTGCAAGATTTCTTGATGCAGTTTTGGAAGCCAAAATCAGAAGTGGATTATAAAAGGCGAGGAAGTATAAAGGACAAATACTATAACTTTTTCCTTTTTTTAATTCACTCCTGGTTTTCTGCATCCAGAATGCTGAAATTGGGACTTTACGCTTTAGGCCATGAACTCTTCCACCAATGCCCTTCCAATTTTATAGACAAGTGACGAGAATGGTTGAAATGGACATAAAGACACATATTATTGAGTAAAAAGTGTCTGGACAAAAGTTTGCAACTTTTTGGTGCCAATTTTTTCATGCATAGGGTACTTGATACATTGTATATTTTCTGTCTATCCCCTTTCTATTAACTATCATTCTACTGACCAATCTGTTTATCTTGCAGTAACATTGCATCATGTACTAGAAATGTTGTTATGGGTATTCTCACATTTTAGCATCCCTTGACTTGTTATGGAAACTTATCTGAGGATTTTTCTTCAGCACGGATAACAAGGTCCATATGAATCAAGAGCCCTATGATGACTAGAATGAAGAGGTCTGGTGCACTAGTTTATGCTGTGCCCTTCACCTTCCATTAACTTCACACTGAGAGTTCTACGAGTGAAGCTGACTGTCACAGAGTCTCATTCTTTTCAACAGAACTGCCATCTAATATAGAATAAGGCTGACAGAAAGCAACGGGATGTGTGCAAATGGATGATGCACATGCCATTTAAATAGTTATTCCATAGTATAATTATCAAATCTGCTATGGCAGGTAACAGATGTGCGGCACAGAGAGGAGGGAAGGAGGGTGCCCTTTCGCAAGGGAGATGGGGGAGTGGTGACCCCTAACTCACTTTGCACTGGCACCTGGCTGCCCTAACGTCCCTAGATGGGTTGCTGACCTGTATGCCGATCATGTGCTTCGTCCCTGGCTTACCCTGAAAGAAGCCCTAGGTAGTGAGTAGGGCGGTGGGAGCACTAGTCCTCACCACTGACACCTAGGGTAACAACAAGGAGTGGACAAACAACACAAACACCACATATAATTCCTGAATGGAGACAACAAACAGTATACAACAAACTGGAGAGAACCGGAGATCCGACAGCATCGGTTCCAACTGCTCCAGCAACTCCACAGCAACTCCCAAACCATCAGAGTTCAGAATAGATAACCTGGAAGGAAGTTCTATATCTGGCAACAAGGGAAGTAGGAAGAGAGAATATATAGTAGCTGGGAGTGGCAGACAAAAAAACAGCTGAAAGGAAAACTACCAATACCTAGATACAACAAAAAGGATTGAAAACCAAAACAGGAAAACCTGGACCAGAATCCATTCCCACAACTAGGTCATGGAGTGACCCCTTGAAATTGAGCCACCCGTTGTGACCTTCTGACCCCAGGCACCAAAGGGTCAACGATAGGTCGTGACACCCTCGTGACAATAATGTTCTGATCAGTAGTGGTAATAGAGCCCTGATATTACATAACTATGTATGGAAATGTATACCACCACCTCCCCCTTCACATCTACTTGCATTTCCTGCTACTAATATCTGAAAATCAAAGACTCTAAACTGCTGATGGTATCTCTGGAAATTTACTGGGAATTAGAATTTTACCTGCATGAGGCTTGAGATGCACATCTCACTTTATCAGACCCTACCTATTCTTGCATTACATGGGTATTATTATTACTTTTTTTATTATTAGTTATTTGAAAGAGCCATTAATTTCAAAGCATTGTACATCAAGAAAAGGCATACATACAAAGTTTAAAATAACACAAAACAATGCACATGAACTTAGTAACAGACTTAGTACAGAGGGGGAGAGAACCTTGTCTACGAGAGCTTGCAATCTGATTTGTAATACAAAATTTATACTAATTTATAGACAGACAGTGTTTTTCGAGATCCTAACAGATGGTTGCCAGAACCAATAATCTAGTGATCCATGGATTGTTGGGCTAGCTTCAACTTTGATCGTGGATTGCTATTGTAATACAATTTTTTTAAGATAACTTATGATTTTAACAAACTTCTGATATGTCAAACTGACATGTCATAATTCTGATCATTGGGGTGTCTATGATCTGAGACCAACATTAATCACTAAAACAATGGGAATAAGCCCTCAGATATGTGTTGTGCCTCTTTGTTTCTCTCTGGCTTTTCTTGACTCTCACTGAGCGGTGTGCATATGTATTCATAAAACAACCACGGATGAGCAGATGCGGATTAGTCAAAAGTACTTGTGTTTTCCCCTTAGTTATGGCTGTCTTGAATCCTACATCTTCTCAAGATGGATCCTCTGCTGGTTCTCTGAGGCCAAAACAGCCTTCCCTTACTTCCCATACACACTTACTGTAGCCAGCAGCTTCCTGCCAGCCAATCAGATTGGATTACTGAAAGACAAGCCTCCTCACTCTGAAGCCTAATGCAGGCATGCAGTGTGAATGACTGACCCTCTGTCTTCTGTTTGGATTAAGTTGGGAGACAGAAGAGCCCTAGCAACGGTCTTTTAAGGGAGCAGTGGAAAGGCAAAGGAGACATTAATAAAAGCTGTTATTATAAGGTAATTACAGATCTTTTAGCAATCATTGAAAGACTAACTCAGGTATACATGCCTAGCTCAAATAAACGAGCAAATAAAAAAATATATAACAGTTATTATTTAAGGAAATGCATGAAGCAGGCTCACGAGATCCACATATGGCGGGTATAGCATACACCTGGCTATGATTAATCCTCGTCAAATAACCCCTCAAATGCTGTGATCAATAGCAAATGTGGCATCTGAATAGTTAGATAGAGGGAGGGGGTTCCAATCAGAGCCCTTGTGTTGAAATTGCAGGGCTCTGATTGGTTGTTATGAACCACGATAAACCATGTCCATGGCATGATTTAACTAGCAGCCAATAAAATCCCATTGACTGCAATATTATTCTACTGCAGTCTATGGTACAGGCAATCAAAAAATTGCATATTCTAGGGGATTCAAAATCACAGTAAAATAGTATTTTTTTTATAAATATCTATTTTATATAAAGGTTATTATTTAGTCTTTTTTAAGTAGTAAACCATAATAAAAATGACATGAATTTGGTATCACTGAAATTGTATTGGCCCACAGAATAAGTTTGCCATCTCATCTTTAGTGCATAGTGAACATGAAAATTTAAACAACTTGGCAGATTTTTTTTATTTTAATTTTTATCTGACAAGGAAGTTGTTTTTTTCCTATTTTCCAATACAAGATATGATAAATAAAATAAAATAAAAAACTACTTGTCTGAAAAAAATAAGCCCTCATATGGCTATATGAACAGAAGTTTAAAAGTTACGACTCTTGAAAAGCAGCGAGATAAAAAATGCAAAAACAAAAATTGACCAGGTACTTTTGGATACTACACATTGCATTAAATACTGGGTGTTTGTCCCATATACAGTATATTATATAAAATGAGTTAATATATTTCTATTTAATATATTTACATTTTTATTTTGGAAACACAGATTTTGTTTATTAAGCAGAAAAAATCCAGTTGTGTTAGATACTATAATTATTTTATTATAACTTTTACTAATTTTTTATTACAAGCACAGCTGTCAATCAATAGTCCTTGATTCACAGGCAGAAAAAATTGACTTATTCACTGAAGAGGCTTTGTGTAGCTGAAAATAGGCTATGATATCAATTTAAATATGTTTATGTTATAATGCTGTCTTTGACATAAAATTCTGAATGATTTTCTAGAAAGGCTCCAGGGATGAAGTAAATCTTCAGTGCTTTACTGTTCTTAAGACTTGATCATCCCAGCATATAAGCAAAGTCCCGGCAGGCCATGGTAAACCTAACTAAGTCCATTTTAAGGCTTTGGCAGGTATCCTCCCTGCTATTACTTAGAATAGCATGCATCATGTCTGAGAGAAAATATCATTCAGTTGGAAAGAAAATTGAAAGACCAACTCCTGGCTCTGCAGCTGCAACCTGGTTTAGAGGCACAGATTCAATTCAATTTCTAGGCCTGTGAGGTAATACAGTTTGCCACTTTCTAATCAAAATAAGGAAATCAAGATTATTCTTATGTCTTGGTGACTTAAGTGTGGCAAGAGGTGAAAGCATTTATTTAAGAAAAAAATGAAAACTGCAGTAAGATCCATCTGTTCATGTGGTTCTTAAATATGTATGTGCCTTCAGCTCAGATTGTGAAAGCATCTGACTTTTCCTCATCTCATATTTTATCGATAACATTATTTCCATCTAATTTTGATCCTTTATGGTGTATTAGAAAGCACATTTCCGTAAGCTGAGTCACTTTACTGACTTGAAATGACAAAACTTGGCTTGTAGATTTAAGATAATGTTCATATTTACTGAAAGAAGCATGAGATGCAATTTTCTGTAGAGGGCTTCCTGGCTATAAGCTGTGCTTCACTTATCCAGTATAAATCTACTATATGTACGATTAAGGCCTTCTGATAGCATATAGATAAACAGACAAATAAATAGATAGATAAAAGATAGATAATGTAGACAGATACTATAGATAAATACTATAGATAGACAAAGGATAGATAGATAGATAGATAGATAGATAGATAGATAGATAGATAGATAGATAGAGTAGCAGCAGCTAGATTGTGTAGGGCTGAAATATTGCAGAATGGGTGAACAAAGAAAACCCCTTATTTATTTATTTTTCATTTTGAGTGCTGTGGGGGTTTGCTCTGGTAGATGGTAGCGGTGGCAGTATAGAGGCTCAGGAGACAGACTTTGTGTCCAAACCGTGCTCTTTTATTCACTCCAGTGCATCACATCAAAACTCACACAACAGCAATGTCCATAAACCCCACCTCCCACAAAGGATCCCCAAACACTGCAGGCGTCTTGGTGCCTGTTCACACAGTCTCTCACATCCGTGGTCAGTACTACACCTTGTCATGGGGTGGGTTTGTCCAAGTTCATGCAAGTTAGACAGGCCACGTGTCGGCCTGGACAAGGGATTGGCTCCGGCCACAGGATCCCTTCTTTTGGTCCTTCGCTGAACCTGCAGCAATTGGGAAGTCCTTGTTAGACGAGCGGAGTACAGCGCTCAGCCCGACCGAGCGATCAGCCTCCCATACAGCTTCCTGCAGTGAGACAGGAGACCACACTTCATCAGCAGCCCCACAGTCAGTGAGCATCAAACCTATATTCACAGCCCTGGGTGTAGCAGGCAGACCACACCCAGCAAGCATAGTGAAGGATTAACTCCTTCCCTACCCAACTAAGGCAGAGATAACCAACCTGCCAGGATCAGTGTAGACTGACACCAACAACTGAAACCCGTCCACCCGTGGTGGTCCATGGGGAACAGACACCCACCCTGCTCTTACTCCACCAGGGCCATGACCCCCGGTGGTACGTATCTTCCATCCACTACCACTCCAGACATTCTCTTACATATCCCCCCCCCCCTTTGTTCACCCCTGAAGGCTTGACGACCCTGTTCAATCCTATCAGGGTGAACACACATATAGCAGTGTACCCGGGACAGGGCATCAGCGTTCCCTTGCAGACGACCTGCCCTGTGCTCAACCCTGAATTTAAAATTCTGGAGGGATAAGAACCATCTGGTAACCCGAGCGCTCCCCTCCTTAGCCTGGCTCATCCACCGGAGAGGGGAGTGGTCAGTCACCAGACGGAACCTTCTCCCCAACAGGTAATACCTGAGAGATTCAAGTGCCCACTTGATGGCGAGGCATTCTCTTTCTACCACGCTGTACCGGGTTTCCGCTGGGGTGAGCTTGCGGCTCAGGAAACCAACGGGGTGCTCTTCACCATTGATTTCCTGGGAGAGTACCGCCCCGAGGCCTACTCCAGAGGCGTCCGTCTGGACTATAAACTCCCGTCCAAAGTCGGGCGTCACCAGAACTGGGGACCCACATAGGGCCGACTTCAAACGGGAGAACGCCTCTTCCGCCTGCTCATCCCAGCGAACCATTACCGTTATCCTACCTTTCAGGAGTCCTGTCAACGGGGCAGCTATAGTGGTGAAATGTGGGATGAACCGCATATAATACCCTACCATCCCTAAAAATGACCGCAGTTGCCTGGTCGTAAGGGGTGTAGGCCAATTTCGGATCGCCTCGATCTTATTTATTTGGGGCTTAACGACTCCGCGTCCAATGACATAACCCAAATACCACGCTTCCTCCAGGCCCACTGAGCACTTTTTTGGGTTGGCGGTCAATCCTGCCTTCCTGAGCGAGTCTATCACTGCTTGAACCTTCGACAAGTGACTTTCCCAGTCCTGGCTAAATATGATTATATCATCTAAATATGCTGAGGCATACCGGAGATGTGGTCTGAGGACGATATCCATCAGCCGTTGAAACGTGGCTGGAGCACCATGCAACCCGAAGGGCAACACTCTATAATGGAATAGCCCCTCCGGCGTGACAAAGGCGGTCTTCTCTTTTGCTGTCTCTGTTAAAGGTACCTGCCAGTACCCTTTTGTGAGATCTATCACCGAGAAATACCTGGCTTTACCCATACGCTCTATTAACTCATCTACTCGCGGCATGGGATAGGCGTCAAACTTTTAAATCTCGTTTAGTTTCCGGAAATCATTACAAAAACGTAATGATCCGTCGGGCTTTGGGATAAGAACGATCGGGCTAGCCCACTCGCTTCTAGACTCCTCAATGACCCCTAACTTCAGCATAAACTTTACTTCCTCTGAAATGGCTTGTCGCCGAGCCTCCGGTACCCGGTACGGTCGTAAACGGACCTTTTCCTGGGGCTCGGTGACAATGTCATGTTGGACGAGATTGGTACGTCCCGGAAGGTCAGAGAACACGTCTTTATTCCTGCTAATGAACGCCTTCACGTCTTGAGTCTGCTTAGTCGACAAACCGCTACCTATCTTTACTGCAGGGGTGTCCTCTGGTACCACTGTAGGGCCGGGGACGTTCTCTGCAGCCAAGACAAAGCGCGGGTCATCCCCAAGGAGACTTTCTCTATCTTTCCAGGCTTTAAGTAAATTAACGTGGTACACCTGCTCGGGCTTCCGCCTTCCTGGCTGGTATACCCTGTAATTCACGGGGCCTAACTTCTCTCTTATCTCATATGGTCCTTGCCACCTGGCCAGGAATTTGCTGTCTACGGTGGGCACTAGTACTAACACTCGGTCGCCCGGGTTAAACGTCCTTACCTGGGCGGCCCGGTTGTACACGCGGCTCTGGGCCAGCTGTGCCGCTTCCATATGTTCACGGACTATGGGCAAAACTGTTCCTATCCGGTCCTGCATCTTCTCGATGTGCTCGACTATGCTTTTGTGAGGGGTAGGCTGTTGCTCCCATGCCTCTTTAGCGATATCCAACAGGCCTCGGGGATGCCTACCATATAACAGCTCAAACGGTGAGAACCCCGTGGACGCCTGGGGCACTTCTCACACCGCAAATAACACATAGGGCAGCAAGAGGTCCCAGTCCTTTCCATCTTTTGCCACCGCTCTCTTGAGCATGGACTTTAGGGTCTTATTAAAGCGTTCCACCAGCCCGTCAGTTTGGGGGTGATAGACGGAAGTACGCAAGTGCTTAATATTTAATATTTTGCAGAGCTCCCTCATCACTTTGGACATGAAAGGGGTCCCTTGGTCCGTCAATATCTCCTTTGGGATTCCCACCCGGGAGAACATCCCATTCAGCTCCTTGGCTATCAGCTTGGCTGACGTGTGGCGCAGGGGTATCGCCTCAGGGTAGCGAGTAGCGTAGTCTACTATGACCAGGATATGTTGGTGGCCTCTGGCTGACTTGTTAATGGGGCCTACCAGGTCCATTGCGACCCTTTCGAAAGGTACTTCAATAATGGGCATGGGCACCAGGGGACTACGATAATGAGGCTGGGGGCTGGTCCTCTGACACTCTGGACAGGACTGGCAAAACCTCCTGACTTCCTCATATATCCCCGGCCAATAGAAACGCTGCAGTATACGTTCCTGAGTTTTCTGGACCCCCAGATGTCCTCCTAACACATGAGTATGCGCTAGGTCTAATACCATGCGGCGGTATGGCTGGGGTACCACCAACTGTTCTATTACCTCTTGCCGGACTTTGTCGACCCGGTACAGTAGGTCCTGGTTACAGGCCAGGTGGGGAAATTCCGAGTCGGCTCCCGGGTGCTGAGCTACTCCATTTATGACAGTCACCCCTTCTCTGGCCCGTGACAATGTAGGATCCTGGAGCTGGGCGGTCCCGAATGTGTCTCGGGATACTTCTAGTTCTGGAACAGATGGGGCTGCCACCGGCTCACCAGCCAACCCTTCTAGGTACAAGCTATCGGGTTGACACTCTTCCTCCTTATTGGTGACCCCTACAGCTGGTAGCCCCTCATCAGGATCAACGGGCACTGGCTCTGCACCCCGTCCCTCCCAGAGAGACCAAAACAGGGGACAATCCCTACCTAGGATGGCAGCGTAAGGGATTTGTCGCCCCGCCCCAACCACCTGCTGTATCTCCCTTCCGAGGGTAGACAAGGTCACACAGGTTGTAGGATATTCTCGCTGGTCCCCATGAATGCACACAATCCTGATGGTTTGCTTGCCTGGGCCGCGACTGGCCACCAGGGACTCGTGCACGAGGGTCACTAAGCTCCCCGAGTCTAGCAATGCCTTAACTGGGTGTCCATTAATAGAGATGGCACACAACGGAGGTGTATCAGTGGATAGCAGCGAAGCAGCAACATACACCGGCTGGCTGAAAAAGGAGGACCGGCGTGCGAACCCGCAGTCCATGGGCTCTGCCACCCTCGGGCAGTTGGCAGCAATGTGTCCCAGGCCCTGACAGTGCCAACATCTAATCCCCGGGGCCTCTCGTCTCCCCAGGTTTGGCCTCCCAGGAGTGGAAATCACCTCCCCCCCCCCCTTAAGCGGTTGAGCCCCCTTCTCAGGTCCCCTTTGTGGCAGGGAGAGTGAACGCGGCTTTTGCAGGAAGGCAGACTCTCGGACCAAGTCCTGGGTTGCCATGTATCTCTCGACTAGGCCAACAACTTGATCCAGGGTGCCTGGATCACCTTGTCCCACCCAGCACTGTATTGCTCTTGGGAGGGTACGCACCAAACGATCCACCACCACATGTTCCACCATTTGCGAGGGGCTCAATGTCTCAGGCTGCAGCCATTTTTTTACGAGGTGCAACAGGTCATAGGCCTGGGACCGAGCAGGCCGGGACTCTGAGAAAGCCCACTGGTAGACTCGATGTGCACGCACATAGGTATTAACCCCAAGACGAGCCAGCACCTCCCCCTTCAGCCTCTCATAGCTCTTGGCTTCCTCCTGACTGAGGTCGAAGTAGGCCTTTTGCGTGTCACCCACTAAAAATGGCGCCACTACTTCGGCCCACTGTTCTGCCGGTAACCTTTCCTGTTCCGCAGTGCGTTCGAAGACCATCAGGAACGCCTCGATATCATCCTCGGGGCCCATCTTTCTTAACGCTGAGCGCACCTTATCCCGGGCAGCAGGTAGGATTGCGGCCCCCCCCCCGGGACGGCTTGTTGTTGTAACACCCGCATGGACTCCTGCATAGTCGCCAGTTGCTGGGCCAGTAGACTATTCAACTGCCGCTGGTCTCTCCGAGTAGCCTCCTCATTACTTTGCACCAAGTGTCTAATAGCCTCCTCCATTTTATCTGGAGCCACAAAACTTGCTGGCTTAATATATGACATACAGTCCAAACAGCACAATTTTCAGCCTCACTGCCGTTTGCCCGCTGAAGCCACCAATTGTGGGGGTTTGCTCTGGTAGTCAGATGGTAGCGGTGGCAGTATAGAGGCTCAGGAGACAGGCTTTGTGTCCAAACCGTGCTCTTTTATTCACTCCAGTGCATCACATCAAAACTGTGCAATTCACACAACAGCAATGTCCATAAACCCCACCTCCCACAAAGGATCCCCAAACACTGCAGGCATCTTGGTGCCTGTTCACACAGTCTCTCACATCCGTGGTCAGTACTACACCTTGTCATGGGGTGGGTTTGTCCAAGTTCATGCAAGTTAGACAGGCCACGTGTCGGCCTGGACAAGGGATTGGCTCCGGCCACAGGATCCCTTCTTTTGGTCCTTCGCAGCCTGCAGCAATTGGGCAGTCCTTGTTAGACGAGCGGACTACAGCGCTCAGCCCGACTGAGCGATCAGCCTCCCATACAGCTTCCTGCAGTGAGACAGGAGACCACACTTCATCAGCAGCCCCACAGTCAGTGAGCATCAAACCTATATTCACAGCCCTGGGTGTAGCAGGCAGACCACACCCAGCAAGCATAGTGAAGGATTAACTCCTTCCCTACCCAACTAAGGCCAGAGATAACCAACCTGCCAGGATCAGTGTAGACTGACACCAACAACTGAAACCCTTCCACCCGTGGTGGTCCGTGGGGAACAGACACCCACCCTGCTCTTACTCCACCAGGGCCATGACCCCCGGTGGTACGTATCTTCCATCCACTACCACTCCAGACATTCTCTTACAGTGCTTACTCTATTTTTATTTTTACACCTGTGTTAGCTGGAGATCAGAGAGTTGGTCACATGACACCGCTAAGGATCAGAAGAGAGGTTATAACTCACAGTCACCGGTAAGAAAATTACATTCACTACAGTTTTTATCATGCTAAATTTTAACTGTTCAGCTAGCCCCTGAGAGCTATACGGCCGATGACACGTACAGCTGAAGTCATGTCTGGTCGCGGTAAAATAGGCAAAGGGTTTGGGAAAGGCGGTGCCAAGCAGCACAGGAAAGTGCTCAGTGATAACATCCAAGTCATCGCCAAGCCTGCCATCCGCCGTCTAGATCGCAGGGGAGGCGTCAAGCACATCTTCGGCCTCATCTATGAAGAGACCCGCGAGGTGCTGAAAGTCTTCCTGGAGAACGTCACCTACACGGAGCATGCCAAGAGAAAGACCGTCAGGAAGCAGTCAACAGAGTCAACCCTATTAAACCAAGGATACTGCCAGATAGGGCTGATCTGGCTAATCAAAATGATACCGGTCTTGTGAAAATTGATTGCAGAATTTCAGAAAAAAATATAAAAAATTATATACATTATGCAAATGAGGGCTTCAGTGCATCAAGGGGTGTGGCCAGCATTGGAAAGCCAAGGAGCTGAGGTGCAGAACTCACCGATGATGTAGGTGAATTTCAGCTCCTTCACAAAAATGTTATCATCCGATCAATCTATAAATCTCAGAGCCAGCAGCAAACTAAATCCTTCAGCAGCACAAATGTTCCCTTGTCTTGATAGTTAGCTACATTGTGTTATTCTAGATGCAATGTATCATCCTATACCAAGCTATTTTATCTCACAAAAGATTGTCTAGATCGGATAAATCTGCAGTAAACTCTTGGAGGTGAGAAGCAGTAGATATTAGAACCAGAATTATCTTACTCACGAGGGGCTCATGCACACAATTATTGGGTGTTTAGCAGTCTGCAAATTGTGGATCCGCAAAACATGGATACCGACCATGTGCATTCCTGATTTTTCAGAACGAAAGGGCCTGTCCCTAATAGAACAGTCCTATCCTTGTCCGTAATGTGGGCAATAATAGGATGTGTTCTGTTTTTTTACGTAATGGACATGTGGACACACGGACATAAAATGCACACAGTGTCATTTCCGTTTATTTTTATTTTTTGCTGCCTCTTTGAAGTGAATGGTTCCACATACGGGCTACAGTAAAAACAGAACAGATATGGACAAAAAATATGTTTATGTGCAGGAGCCCTAACAGCAAGCATTGTGTAGGGAGGGGGAGTAGATAAGTTGTTACATTCACCTATTGTAAATGGTAGACCCTGTGTTAGGCAGCAATTTATAACATTTCAACCGGATTGCTGTACATATTGGCAGACACTGAGGTTGATGTTTGGTGGCAACATTTGTTGCGAATAAGTGCTAAAAAAATTTCACTGGTGCAACTAAAGCCTTTATTATGCTTGATTATATAAATCTGAGATAGTAAATACTCACAAAGAACAAAATAAACCTTTTACTCCCTGGGTACAAACGGGGAGTTACCCTAGCCTGAACAAGTGAATCATTGAGTTGTTTGGACTAATATTTTATATTTTAATAACACAATAAAGATTTATTATTTTATTTTAAACGTTCCATTCAGGAAGATTTTGAATATTGAGAGTAGGGACGTATAAGTATCTCTATTAGCTGGTTATATTAGATCCTGTGTTATCTATATATAAGTGTACAGTTTTGTATATATTATGAATGGTTTGATCCTGTGTTATCTGTATAGAGGTGTTAGCTTTCATTGTAATCCTGGTTGAAATCATGATAAGAAGATTGCTGAAAGCCCAGGCCCATTGACTTCTATGGGATAGTTTTATAGATATGCTCTGTGGTCTGTGCATGATCATTGCATAGGGAGGAAGAGTAGATACATTGTGACGGTAAATTATTGTGGATGGTAAATCCTGTGTTAGATTTTTATTTATTTATGTTTCAAATAAGAAACGTGTCACCAGAGTTCTGCTGATTAACCGCATGCCATTATGCGATAGTGTTATAGTAGTTGCTATATAATGGCTTCAGGTTAATCAGCTAAACTCTAGCGATAGGTTGGCTTTAACATTAAGGATCACAGTTTACATAGATGCTGAAGAGAGGGCGTGAGCGAGTCCCTCTGCCTTGACCGTGGTATTTAGAAAGAGGAAACTAGTTAAAGAAAAATTTGGCACAGACATACACAAATAAAATATTTACTGTTTAATTACCTAATTTAATTTGTTAATTGCAATTATTTGTATAATTAGTGGAATTATTTACTTTTAAAGGAGTTATTCCAAGTTTACGAGTTCTCTTCTATCCACAGGATCAGTGATGGTCTGACCGTTGGGGCCCCGAGTGATCTTGAAAGCAAGTGTCCTGTTCCCCCTATCTGATGGAGCTGCAGGTTGAGCATGCCCCCGGCAGCTATGTTCCCTATGAACATTTTAGAAATTGCTGAGCACTGTACTTGGCTATCCACTGCAATCTCATAGAAAATGTATGGAGCAGAAGGGTGCATGCTCAATCGGATCAGGAGATGGAGATCGGACAGGAATCCACAGTCTGATCTCCACTGATAAGTTAGTTATCCCTATATCTCTGGCTAGAAGATAACATGTAAACTTGGCACACTCCCTTTAAGGGAAAAGGATTCTTTTATTCTAGCCTGATTGCCAATGCACTCGGCACATAACATTTACATTCTGACCTTGAGAGAATATTGTAGGAGAATAAAAGCTTGCAAAGGTCATAATGTTACAACCGAGAAAGCACCGTTCACCTTTTGAATTACAAATACCACTTGACATGCCTTACCTTTCTATATTTCTTTATGTTGTGTGTTACTGTACAGCTGACAATTTATCACTATAGCTAAAGTAGGTACAATGGCAAAATACATTAAGAAGTACAGGATATTCCAAGAAAACTAAGCCATCTATGGCTTCCATAGAACAGCTGTTCTGAGGTTTCTAACTAGCAGAGCGTTTTATATTGGACTTAGTTTGGTATACAAATATTCTGATCTCATTGCTGCATGATGCACAGAAATAACACGGGTGCTGTGTATTAGGAGAGTGCGAGGACCTTCTACATTTAGGGGTGAACCTTTAAAATGTTACATTTCAGGTACTTGTGCAACATTCGGCTTAAAGGGGTTATCTAGGAATTACAATTGATGACCTGTCCTCCTGGGACCACTACCAATCAGCTGTTAGAAGAGGCACTCTGTGAGTGCTACAGTCTCTATCTAGGAAATCCGAGCTCAGCATACATCGGTCACATGTTTAAGCTCAGCGCCATCAAACTCAATACGTCTAAGCTGCAATAAATTTTACCATTGAATTGAATGGAGAGATTCCCATACAGGAAACGCACAACAAAATCTGCTTCGCAACTCACACCAAAAAATCTGCGACTTTTTAAAAATCTGCAGCACTGCGCACTCTGTGGCACCATAAAGGTCCTAACTAGTATGAAAATGAACAACACATCTTTATTTATTCTGCGGAATATAAATTCAACAGCAGAACACAACACAAGCATAGACAATTTTCTGCCCCATAGGATAACATGGGGAAGTCTGGATGTCACATGGGATTTAACCTTACACAATCAAATAGGGGAGGGGTTCTGTCTCTCCCTTTGAATGCTGCATTCATTATTGATCACAGCATTTAAAATGATAAATGGCTCAGATCAGTAGATCCTCTGATCCTTGAAGTGGGCCGCCGCTGTGTATTAGTGCAGTCTGTTGCGCCTGATTGCACGGGCACACTAGCTTAATATTAAACCTGTATGCAGGTAGCAGCAGATAGCTAGGATTTATTATTTATTTTATTTTATTTAATTCTGTGTTTTTGCAAGGTGATTTTATACTGTGCATAAAAAAATAAAATAAAAGCTTGTTGACCACTATAATAGCTCTAAATGAACTATTGGAAGCTATCTGCAATTTTGTTTGCATTGCTTTTGAGAATTTAGTGATTCCCTTGTACAGCTAGGGAGTCGTTTATCAAACTGGTGTCAAGTAGAGCTGGCTTAGTTGCAACCAAATAGATTCCTCCTTTAATTTTGGACAGCTCCTTTGGAAAATGAAAAATGGAATCTGATTGGTTGCTATGGGCAACTAAGCCAGATCTACTTTACATCAGTTTGATATATGTGCCCCTTAATCTTTAAAAAACTAGACACTGATGAATCACATTGGTCAACATATGGCCAGCTTAACAAGACATTTTTTTTTGTGTTACTTTAAACTTATTTGAAAGAGTGAAAATTGGAAGACAGAAAATGTGTTCAGAAGCACTGTATCATACTGATGATATATTATAAAATTATAATTAATAATTATAACTATAATTATAACAATAATAATAGTAATTATTATTATTTTTGTATATATATTAGCACTATGGAAAACAAAGCTGAACTTTTTAGATCCTTCTTATTTCTCCCAATTCACAGTGCAGAAAAATATGTATTATTACCGTACTCTATGATGGGTTTTTGACCCTGCATAACTTACACTTGTCTTTGTACACATATGATATTGGATTATGGCATTATGTTGAAATAGCCTAAAGCAAACGGATCATCCATTGTGAATAGTGCTCAGCTCCCATCTTATGTTCTATAAATTAATCAATAACCCTTGATAAATGTGATTTTGTGCTGTATGCTCAGATAATTGCCAACAGGAGAGCTGAAAAAATACAGTCTGGATTTTTTCCATGAGGTTTAACCCACTTTCCTGAGAATGAACTTGACAGGTTGTATAACTTACAAACCTTACAGAATTAGAGGATATATATTCTATGTGGAGAATGGCAATGGAGAAAGGTGTAAGTATAAGATTTCTTCTATTTTAAACCATTTAAAGGGCTTTTCTGAGATTTCTAATTATCTTGGGCAACTGTTTTAATGAATTTTTGCTGTAGTGAGTAATATGTATATCAGCTCTGCCATGAAACAGTATTTTGAAGATCCTGATATTGAAGACCTATACTCTGGATAGGTCATCGATATAAGATTGGTTGGAGTCCAACACCCGGTACCCCCGACTATCAGCTGTTTGAGGAGGTTGCAGCAGTCTGGCGAGCACTGCAGCCTCCTTACAGCTTACCAAACACAACACCATCCATTGGACAGCAGATCTGCTTGGTATTCCAGCTCCGACTGTGCTTTGCCTAGGCCAAATTACTGTTGAACATGATGTCATTGGCTTGGAAAGAAGCTGTGGCACTCCAGGCTCCGCAAACAGCTGATGGGCAATGGTGCCACAAGTCAGATTTCTACAAATCAGATCCTGGATCCAAAGTCGCTTCGCTCAAAACTTTGGTTCAAGGGTCCATTCACACGTCCGTAATTTGCGGACCCATTCACTTTCAATGGAGCTGGAACGGATCCGCATCCACATTTTCGGGATCTGCATCCACATTTTCGGGATCCGTTTTTTTGGGATACGCAATTCCGTTCCTGAAAAATATAGAACATTTCCTATTCTTGTCCGAGGATAGAAAAGGCATTTTCTATTATAGTGTCTGTGATGTGCGGTCCCCAAATTGCGGATCATAAATTGCAGGTGTCCGTGTTTTGCAAAACACTTACAGACGTGTGAATGGACCCTAATGCTGTATGGAGATCCGTCTCCATACAGCATCAAAATGTACGGCCTCCGACAAGTCAAAGTAAGACTTCAGTGAATAACTTCGGTATTTGATTTTTAAACTAAAAAAAGAAAAAAACATTTTAAAACTTGGATCTGAACTCGGCTTCGGTTCCGACTGGTACTTACTTCCCCTTATCGGAGGCCGTACATTTTAATGCTGTAAAGGAGACGGATCTCTGTACAGAATTAATTTGAAGTTTTGAGCGAAGTGACTTCGGATCTCGAATCCAAAGCTTGCTTCGCTCATCACTACTGATGACCTATCCTGAGGTTAGGTCACCAGTTTTAAAAACTTGGACAACCCCTTTAAGGTGTTCACCTATGAAACATGTGCCAAAGAATATACATAGAAACCTAGGCACATATGGACATGTCACATAAATACATTTGAAACGTTTTTGCTTGGTGTGCAGCATCTGCTTTACATAGGCCATAAGCATAGTGTTACATAGTTGCATAGTTACATAGTTAATGCGGTTGAAAAAAGACATAAGTCCATCATAAGTCCAGTGTGAATAGAGCCTCACAAACACTATATTGGGTCAATATGAATTTTCTGAATGAGCCATTGTGGGATTATGAATCCTATTTGTAGATATATCTACATTCATAAATCTACAGACATATACAGTACCGAAAGGGGTATCCTGATTAGGAATCAACTGTTAGATCAATGAGGGTCCCAACACTGGACCCACACCAATCACAAGAACAAGGGTTTGCATGAATGAAGCAGCTGGTCGAACATGAGCACTGCCACTCCATCTATACCACCGTAAATGGAAAGGTGGTGTATATGTGCAACCATAGCTCCATTCAAATAGAGATACACAGGACCCCATTTTTATGATTGTTCAGATCCCAAATAATCTAAGTTATTCCCTATTCAGTGGATAGGGCATAATGTAACTTGTTCTAAGTGGAATACACCTTAGATAGCTATGAGCCAGACATGTGACACAAGAGTTACCCTTTGCCATTTGTTTCTTTAGTTTACATCTAGCTATATCTTTTTAATGATATTAAAGAGAAAGACTGCTGCGAGTTACAATGTAACAGCATACCACAAAAATGTATACCGTAAAATAAATGTCCACACTATTTCATTTTTCTAATTGTCGATCGGTTTGAATTTTTGTACTGAGTAAATTTATTTACATACAGTATATTTATAGCGGTCAGAACTATTTCTGATACAGTGCTCTAAATCCCTGCATAGACATTCTGGTAGCCTGCAGCTTCCTCTAGAGGGAGCTCATAAGCTCACTGCATACTGTTCTTCATTTACTTCAGTATTAATACAGCAATACCTTCCTAAGGTCCCTCTGGTGGCAACTGAAGGCAACCAGCATGCTGGCACAGGGAACATCGAGAAACTGACATGTGTGCCACAGGTATGTCTTCTGTGCAACATACATCTAAATACCATTAGGGCAACATTAAATAAATGTGTCATCCCTCCTGACATGCCCATTTTAGGAAAAAGTTTTATTCCTCGTAAAATAATCCTGAAGTTTCTTTTTATATTACTCTATCTTGTTCTATTCCTCAGTTACTGCTACTAGAATTTAATAAATCCACAACTGGGTATTATCAGTTGGGGTGTGTCCCTGTACAGTCTGATAAGGTCCAGTCAGTGCTGCCAGTGGAAAATTATGGTAACACCCAGTTGCAGATTTATGAATTTACTTCTAGTATAAATAAGGGCCAATGCACATTTTTTTTAATTTTTGGTCCGCATCCGATCCTCCTTTTTGCGGATTGGATGCAGACCGATTCACTTCAATGCCACCACCTATCATTTTAGATGGAACACATTCCGATGCATAATTAATAAAGAGTTAAAGCTGTAAATCCCCTTTAAGATCTAACAAAGTAACTGTTATATAAAAAAATGAATAAAATCTGCTATGCTGCGCCTATGGATATGTAGTTAGTGGATAGATACTGTAGATAGATAGACAGCGATGGCCAGTTTGCAGTGTTCACTGACGAACACATGCGATCTGCCATCTTCACTCCCAAGCCCGGCACTGCAGAGGTAAGTCCTTACCTGTGCCTGCGCCGCAAGCCGCTCTGAAACACCAGCGGTCACCGGGAGCAGGCAGTATCGAGAACAGCCCGATGAAGGCTGTTCTCGGAATTGCCTGCTCCCGGTGACCGCATGTGTTTCAGAGCGGCTCGCGACGCAGGCACAGGTATGGACTTACCTCTGCAGTGCCGGGCTTGGGAGTGAAGATGGCAGATTGCATGTGTTCGTCGGCGAACACTGCGAACTGGCCATCACTGTAGATAGATAGATAGATAGATAGATAGGAGATAGATAGATAGATAGATAGATAGATAGTCACTGAAATCAGCAGTTAAGGATCCCTATGTGCTTTTGATCTTCAGGGCCAAATAAACGAATGTGTTTCTAAGAAGGATCTAAGTTGATTTATTGCCCACAGATATAACTGTATCAATAAAGCAGATTTCTTAGGAGAAATCTAGCTCCATAATCCATGTCACTGAAGGCTTCTCTGGAGAGCAATAAGAACTCTTCTATGTGCTCCTGCCACTAAGTGGAGCCGATTAGAGCGCAGTCTTCTTGTTAGCAGCTGCCTTGTTCCCACAAGTGTTTTAATGTGGAATAACAAGGATTAGGACGCCCGGTGCTCCTCTTTATTATCTGCTGATCCCTTGTTGATGACTATTAGACATCAGAGAGTCATCTCTAACATTCATGTAATTTTACATACACTTATGTTTTATGTCTTTAGTTTATTATGGCATCTAAGCTTTCTATGTGTTACATTAATAACTGAGAGATTAATAGCAGAAGATGCATCTGAGAGCTACTTCTTTCATTGGAAAATTCCAGCATTAAACAGACCCTTTAAACATCCACCCTAAGACTTCAGACACTCTGCCGTGTTACAGCTCTGTACAATCTCAATCTACTGTGTTTTTTTCTGAATCCTGCTCTGGGTCTCATTCTATCTCCAGGACACACCAAAATCTTGACATGTTCATACCTGCCATATAAGAAAAGCCTTGTGGAGGCACCGTACAGTAGCACATGAAGCCTCCATAGCCAGTAATACAAACTAGAGTTGAGTGAATCCAGCTTGGGATCCTAGATCCAAAGTCAATTTGCTCAAAACTTTGTTTCAATGCTGTACGCAGACGGGACTCTGTTGAATAACTTCTGCCATCAATTTTTAAAATTTAAAACAATTTTAAACCATGGATGCAAAGTCATCTGGCACCCCCGTACTGAATCAGACTTCGGATCCATGTTTTAAAATGGTTTTAAAAATCACATCCCGAAGTTATTCAAAAAGTCCCGGGAATAACAAGTTTGCCTCAAGAGATCCCATACATTTGAATGCTGTACACAGACAAATCTCCATACAGCATTAAAACAAAGTTTTGACCAAAGTGACTTTGGATCTATGAACCAAAACTCACATCACTCAACACTGATAGAGACCCATTGAGACTTCTTGTGCTGTGTGCAAGAGTCATAATAGGTTATATTATTATAGCCACTACATTTACTAGCAGAATGATGCAATAATTACTTCATAAGCTTACAGGAATAATAAGGAATAAACATTTCTTAAAGGGTTTGTCTGTGAGTCATAACGCACATATTATAATGTCCTGTGATCACTCATTTACTAATATCATTTCATTATCTGTGTCACCGCTACCTCCGGATCTGGATTCCAGTCATGTGACCCTCATCCATAGCCTTCTCTGCTACTTCCTGTGTTGTGATGTCCATTGTCATGTCTATTGTCTAATACAGGTGAGTAGAACTACCAAGTCAGGGCATGGCATGACAGATTAGTGATATAGAATTGCTGTCCCCCTCACACTGTGGGGTCTCCATGTCTTCCTATGTGATGCAGCTTCAGCCTGTCTTCCCTCTCTGCCCTGTCATCTCTCTCTGCTCTGTCAGAGTGAATCTACAGCTCATACACTGGAGAGTCAGCACATACAGATAGTACAGACAAGACAAGAGTGAGGAGGTTTATATACCGTAACTGCAGCTAATCACTGTATGCACTCATCCACTACATATCTGCACTCCTGGTCCTTTAGGTAGGGAAGATTTACATCTTCAGTAGAATACAAAGATATATACAGGACGATGCAGGGGAGGGAGGGGCCTGAGAGCTGCCAGGATGGATTTGATTGATGTTATCCTATAGTTTACAGGAAGTCAGCTACAGGGAAAGACCTGTTTACACATCAGACCATAAAATTAGACTTAAAGTCACATGCCAGGCTCACATTATGAAAAAAAAAAATCTATCAATATATCTGAGTTAGGTCTCATGCACACAAACGTGTGACGGCCGGGCAATGACTGTAGGGCCGCCGCATGCCGATGCAGACCCATTCACTTGATGCATGCACTACTTTTTTTCGGTGCGGAGGCATGGAAAGAAACTCCACGGAACCACTTTGTGGTGCTTCCGTGGAGTTCCATGACTCCATTCCTCACCGACTTTAAGGATGGCAGACCCATTCAATGAGGCCTTAGACTGCAACCAAAAACAATGCCAGAGTACTGGTTGTGAGTAATATATGTAAATCTAAAAAATAAATAAAACAACACCAAAAGAAAGTGCTTCTTTAGAGATAGCACTGTGCTCTCAAAAACAGTGAAACTGAAGCCATTCAATATTTGACCTTCAGCAACAAATGTATTAAAATTATACTGCACTCCCCTAATAATTATAAGGCTGCCAAAATGTATATTTTTTAGAGAGCACATGGTATACTATCTATAGAAATAAACATTAATGTACATAACTCGTTACAACATGTAACTGTTAGTCAAACCGTGATTAGACAGGTGGCAAAAAAAGTGTAAAAAAAGTGCAAAAAACAAAACAAAAGCTTAGTCAAGCAGACCGCCATACAAACACAATTTGCACCAAATCCGAATTTTCTGACGCTTTGTGGTAACGAATCGCATTTTTTTCTAAAATGGCTGCTGCACGTGTTAGGACATGGAGCAAGGAACTCTGGGAAAGAGGAATTACCCACAATCCATGCATGAAGCCAATCAGCAGCCAGGCAGCCCTGTGATGTCACAGACCTAAAAATAGCCTCAGCCATCTTGGATTCAGCCATTTTCCAGTGTACTTAGTGCAGGGACAGTGCACTAGGGACAATGGTAGAAAATACTTTAAAACATTTATTTTGCTGTATAGAAGTTCAGGGAAAGTATAGGGAGGAATCATTCCACAGTATTGAAGCAGAATAGGGTTCAGTCGGGGTGAACAGCCTGGGTAATAGGAACAATCCTATTACATCTTGCTGCACTGACTGCAGTGACGTGCAGACAGTACTCGATGATGATGATGATGATGTAGCTGATCACACTTGGGGGCCAGGTGACAAAGGGGTTTCATCATCATGGGGAGAAGAGGGTGGCAGCTTGCCCGTGAGGCAGCAGCAAGGCCAGCAAGTCGCTAGCGTAGCTAGTAGTAAGCAGGGTGGCAGCACTAGGAGGTTGAGAGCCAAACGTGCCTGGGGTAGACCACCCACTTCGGAGGAGCCTACCTGTCCAGAAAGTAGTGGTGTAGGGGTTCACGGAAGCAGCGTCGGTAGCAGTCAATCAATGCAGAGTTTTGGGGGTAAAATCACCTACACGGTTGTGTGACAGTTTTTGTTAAGCCTCCAGAGGAGGTGAACATGGACATATGTAGAATCTGTGGCAGAAGGTGAAGCGTGGCCAGGGTGCCAATGTTGGCACTACGGCACTGCGTCAACATATGCAGCGTCACCATAGAGTGGCCTGGGAGAACCATTGCTTCTATGTGGTGGTCCAGCCTGCCGTACCAACTGCTGTATCACCCAGTGGAATGCACCTGATTTCAGGCAGTCAAGGCTCCACCACCTTAGCCGAAGGGAGCTGTCTCTCCTTCCCATCATCAGCTAGTCATGATGCTCCTGCGCCTCCTCTTACTCCTCGTCAGTCATTCCATCAGCAATCGATCACCGAAGCGATTGCCAAGAGACAACAGTATGCGTGCACTCATTCAACGGCGCAGAAGCTGAATGTGCTCCTGGTCAAGTTGCTGGTGCTACAGTCCCTCCCTTTTCAAGTGGTGGATTATGCACCTTTCAGCGAACTGATGGCTTGTGCCGTGCCAAGGTGGAGAGTCCTAAGCTGTCATTTATTTGCAAAAAAAGGCAGTACCAGCCCTGCACACATATGTAGAACAGAAGGTCGGCCAGTCCTTGAGCCTGTCAGTGTCTGCCAAAGTGCACGGCAGTGCCGATGTGTGGAGCTCTAACCACGGTCAGGGACATAACATGTCCTTTACAGCCCACTGGATAAGTGTGGTTCCTGCACAGCCACACCACAAGGTTGGCCAGGTGACACCGCTTATGCCTCCACGTTCTCATGCTGTTGGTCCTGCGACAATGTCCAGCTCTGCCTCCTCATCCTCCACCATGTTCTCAGTCTACACTGCAGGGACAGTATAGAACCCTATAGTATACAGCACCCCACAGTGCCCTTCCAGCATGCAACATGTGCAGGGCAAGGGCACGGCAGTGTCACACTGTTCTGCACCTTGTTTGCCTGGGCGAACTGAGTCACACAGGGTGTAACGGACCGTTTCAGCAGACAAGGGGTTAAAATCCGTTTAGGCGATATGCCCCTTTCTGAGAGACAGGCACAGCTACTGCAGAACACCAAGCTCCCGAACTGGATACAAAATAGCACTCCAAACTGGAACCTCGCGAATAGCTGCCAGCAGACGAACAGGAAAAGCATTCAGTCAGCTTAAGCTCCTGGCAATCAGTCTCCAACAGCATACAGGGAATCCCCCCAATGACGAGACAAGGCTCCGTGATCAGGGTCAAGCAGTGGTCTGACTGTACTTCAAGTACAGCCTCTTTTATTCATAAGAAACATACATAGTACTGCCCACAGGGTTTTGAAATCCAACCAATCAATACCTTACAACACACACAATGCAAGTACAGCAACCAATCGTTCCCGCCCCCTAGAGGACCAGAAGGGAGACTGCGACACAGAACAGATACAACACATCCCCACAATGCATCATGGTTTCCTCCTCTCTGCCCCAGAGACAACCGAAGGCAATCCAATTATCTCTCAGGACAAAGGGAGATCACCAATACACATGTGGAGACAACAGGACAGACATCACCATTTAAACACACAATGGCACACCCCCACAGCAAACACAGACATTTAACATATCCCCAGATAGCTCAAGTCTGAGTGCATATCATTAGGTGAATGACACTCAGAATACACGAATACAATAATATTAGCTATCTGGGTACCCTCACATAACATACAATTTAACCGAACGCATAATAACATAAAATACAATTCTACAGACAGATTTAAGCTGTGCGGCCGGTCTGTCTTCTCCTTTCAAGTTACTATAGGCCATAATCCTGAGGCAAGAGGCCTTCAAACAGCCCCCTCCAAAACACAGTGGCAAGGTTGGTTTCGCCACACAGGGGAGGAACTGCTCCGTGTCATTCATCAATAAGTCGAATCCTGGCTTTCTACACAAAAACTCGAAATTGGAACCATGGTGACTGACAACGGGAAGAATATGGTGTAGGCGCTGCATGGTACACTTGTCCATATGTTGGACCGACTATACGAACAGAGAAAGGCCATAAACAATTTCTTGATGATCCAAGAGGACAGGAATACTCCCCTGTGTCAGCCAGTGGCAGTTTATGTGTGACACCTGCCTTTTGCTCAGGCCTTTTGAGGAGACAACGTTATTTGTCAGTCTCCAGGACTACGGGATGAAAAACTTAATTCAACTGCTTCATGTCCTGGAACAGATGCTGGTATGGCTGGTCTGGGTACTGGAGACTTGGTGCCTAGATCTCATGGCGACAGTAGCCCTGTGGGGGCTGAACTAGGGAGGAGGAGGACATTGAAGCACAAGCAATGTGTAGTGAAATTGTTTTTTTTTCTACATAGGTGACAGGAGAGAAGGAGCAGGAGCAGCAAGAGGAGCTATAGGGCGATGAGGAAGACGAGGCAGAGGACCCAAACACACCATGGTAGTATGCAGTGGAGATGGAGGCAGGGAGACCCTCCGAGTCACTTGCACAAATGGCACAATGCATGCTCACCTTCTTGCATAGTGACAGCCGAATTGTCACCATTCGGCAGAGGGATGACTTCTGGCTCTCCACCTTGTTGGACCCTCGCTACCGGTTCAAAATGGAGGCCATTTTTACACCCGTTGAGTAGGAGGACAAACTGAACAACTATAGATACATCCTATGTAGTCAATTGACTGCTGCCTATCTGCTCCATCGTCCATCCTCTCGCAGATCTAACCGGAGGGGCTCTTTGTGCTCACGTTTCTCTGCCATGGCTGCTGTGGCAGGGTGGAGGGGTAGTAACAGTTCCAGCTCCATCAGCAGCAACTTTAGTGGAGAAACTACTCTACTATACTACCAGCAGCAGCTAGACCTGGAGCAGGACCTGGACCAGAAGGTAATGGCATACTTGGACAGCACCCTGCCACCCCACATTGAAGATTGGCTGGACTACTGGGCAGCCAAACTGGATTCGTGGCCGCAACTGGCAGAGTTTGCCCTGGAAAAGCTGTCTTGCCCGGCCAGTAGTGTGGTATCAGAGCGGGTGTTTAGTGCGGCAATGTGGAGAGACTGACCTTTATCAAGATGAATCAGGTGTGGATCAGCCAGGATTTCCACCCACCAATGCCTGATACATCAGACTAGATCATCCATGGTGCCACACCAACACTTTGACAAAAGAGACCAGTTTCTTCTGGCTACCGGCTTCAGCTACTATTCTGATGCTGCCACGCACCTGATACCACAAAACTGATGCCAAGTGCTCCTTCTTTCACCCACCATCTTCAGCTGGTACTTGTATTGCCACTCACCATCACACTATGTCTCTGGGTCACTCTGTGATCTCTTGATGCTGCTGCCACCTCCACACTATATCACATTGCCACTCTGTGGTCTCTTGATGCTGCTACCACCTCCAGACTATGTCACCTTGCCACTCTGTGGTCTCCTGATGCTTCTTCCAGCTCCACACTATGTCTCCTTGTCACTCTGTGGTCTTCTGATGCTGCTGTCACCTTAACACTATGTCACCTTGCCACTCTGTGGCCTCATGATGCTGCTGCCACCCCACACTGTCATTGTGCTACTATGTGGCCTCCTCCTGATGATGCTGCTGCCACCTCCACACTCTGTCATTGTGCCACTCTGTGGTCTCCTCATACTGCTGCTGACACCTCCACACTGTCATTGTGCCACCCTGTGGCCTCCTTCTGATGCTGCCGCCACCATCACATTATGTCATTATGCCACTTTGTGGCCTCCTGATGCTGCTGATACCTCCACAATGTTTTGTGCCACTCTGTGGCCTTCTGATTCTGCCGCAACCTCCACACTCGGTTATTGTGCAACCCTGTGGCCTCCTCTTGATGCTGTTGTTGCCAGCCACCTCCACATTCTGTCATTCTGCCAATCTGTGGCCTCCTGATGCTGCTGCTGCCACCTCCACACTGTCATTTTTGCCACTCTGTGGCCTCCTCCTGATGCTGCTGCTGCCACTACCTCCACATTCTGTCATTGTGCTACTCTGTGGCCTCCTGATGCTGCTTCCACCTCCACACTGTCATTGTGCCACTCTTTTGCCTCCTCCTAATGCTGCTGCAACCTCACTACTCTGTCATTGGGCCACTCTGTGGTCTCCTCATGCCTCTTCCACCTCACCACTATGTTCCCACCCTCCCCACTTCATGACTGGGCCACTATTTTGCATTTTGGCCTGGCAGACATCATCATTTAATTGACCCATCTTCTAAATTTGTCAGAAGGAAGAAAAAATAAGACGCACAATGGATCCTGTCTATGTAATAGCTGTAGGGCCTGCATGACAGGGTCCCTCTTTTGCATCAGAATTGGCTTATGATTTGGTAGCCAAAAGCAGGAGTAGGTACAAAACACAGAAATCCTTATGTGCAGGAGGCCAGTTTTATTGCCTCTAAGGACATTGGACGATAGGATCAGAAATTGTCCTACTTATCAGGCCTTAACACTTTTGATAGAAAAGTTTGTCCTTGTTTTAATCACATTCTAATGTAAATGAAAGTTCTATATAGTACCACATTGTAAATGTAGGATTATACCAGGGAAGGCTTATCCTGCTGTTCAATCCCTCATTAACTGCAGACATTGTGCGCATTCTAATAAATGCCACCTATTGTATCATATGAACAATCGGGTTAACTTATTGATTTCCTAAATATTTTCTTTTCCACCAGCCAAAAAGAGTCAGTTTGTGTTAGGTGAAGTGGTTTAATCCTGCGGCTCTGTAATGATTTAATAATGAAGGTTCACTGTGCCATGGCTTGTTTGTTGCTGAGTTTTTCAAGGCGCTCTCCAATCTCTGGATTCCTGCCCAAACAGGGTCAAAGAAGTCACACTCCAGTGCTAATAACACAGAAAATGTAATTTAGAATTAACAAATCGAGGCTCAGACTCATGTTGGGTGTTTTCACGTAAGGAGAAAACCTGCTTTCCTGATATTTAGTTAGTTGGTGGCATACATCTGCATTCCCCGTGTCGGGCTGTATTGTGTGATTCCATTCTAACCATCATTAATCTTAATAGAGATGCAAAAATGACAACATTTATAATTTACTAGCTAGGTGGGTCAATGCTATAAAACAAAACCTCATTTCAATATACTTAGAATTAGGGATGAGCAAAGTTTTCAAACATTAGATTCTGCAGCTTTGCCAAAACTTTGTCAAGAAGTTCAATTCCTTACGAATCACTTTGTCACAAATCGCTTTTCATTGTATGGAGCAGGCACAATCATGGGGAATAGTGATCATGTTCCATCATTTAACCCCTCAGATGCCACATTCTACACTGATCGGGCCATCTGAGACTCACATTCAAGTGCTCAGGGGTTAATCAGGGGTTTTAAAAATAAAAAAAAATATGGTCACTGCTTGAAAAAGGTTCCATAGAGAGAACCAAAACGTTGCATCTGGTGTAATAAACACACTAGTTATCTTTGGAAGTGCCGTGAAATTTTAATTTTATATATATATATATATATATATATATATATACACCTCATCTACTTGATCATGGAGAGGCCGTCCGCTCCCATCTTGATTGAAGAATTCCCTCTAAAGGACTGGTGGTGAGTGTGAAGACGTCACCACATGATCACGCTGACCTCACACAATGACGTAATCAGTGATCATCAGTGGCCAGTGTGATCATGTGAAAACGTCATCACGCTTACCTCAGGTCCTTTGTTTTGTTTTTTAATCGAGACAGGAGTGGATGGCCTCTCTGCGATCAAGTGGATGAGGTAAGTATATTTTTTTTTATTTTCAGCCACCACTTTAGAAAAAAATTATTTGTTACCACAAAGTTCGAGGAAATTCAGCTTTCCAACTAATCACATTTTTTGGGATCGAATTCCGCTTCAGATGCTTCTATATGCTCAACACTACTGTATTTATAATGTTACGCCACCAAGATGGATTTAATGGAACCTGTCACTATGAAAATCAGTCATTAATCTTCTGATGGCATGTTATAGATTAGGAAGAGCTAAGCGAATTGATATATAGTTTTGTGGGAAACTTGTAATTTCTTCAAATAAATCTCTGTTCTTTCTGAGTTCAGGAGCCAAGTGGTGGTCTTATCAGTGACTGATAGCTTTCCCTGCATAAATGTACATACATAGCTGTCAATCAGTGATAAGTCAAACTACATGGCTACTGAGCTTAGAAAGAGATTTAAAAAGGAGTTGTGTCATTTGTCATAAGGTATGTCATCAAAGTCAGATAGGTGTGGGTCCAAGCTCTAAGACCTGCATATATCTTCAAAATGGGCCCCCAAAAGTGATGGAGAGCACGCCGAGTATGGGAGACATGCTCTTCATTTTTTTCTGCAGAAGTTTGAGTTGCCTTTTTCAGAAGTCTCATAGAAATGAATAAAGAGCTCACTGCACAAGCGCAGCCTCCACTCAATTCATTCTATGGGACTGTTGGAGATAGCCAAGCACTTGGTTATTTTTAGCAGTTCTATAGGAATTAATGGTGGGCAGCCGTGAATGCACGACTGCTCACTGCTCCCTTTGGGGGTTCCATTCTGGAGATAGGTGGGACTCACACCTATTTGACATTGGTGGCATGTTCTAGTGATGATGAGACAAACCCTTAATAGAATCAATTGCACATTTTGCTGAATCCTTTCCCATAACACAATATATCAATCTGCTCAGCTCCTCCTACTCTATAACATGCTGCTTGCAAATTGCACTGCATTTCATGGTGACAGGTTCTTTTTAAAGGAATTCTGAAAACCCAGTGGAATAGTTGCAAATAAAAGAAAATCATAGTCATTTCCAAGTACTTCCATTTGGATATCTGCAGAATGATATTGTGTTGTCTGCTTTTTTCCCTTTCTTTCTCCCTATTTATTATTTCTCTACAATTTCTATCGTGCTGTTCTTAGGCTATATAAACTTTGACCATTTATGATCAGAAAGTCTAAGGGCCTGATTTATTATTTAGTTTTCCCAGTTATCTGATGCGTAAAAGTTGCAAACTGCGTGTTTGCAACTTGTTAAATGCCACTTGCACAATTATTTTTGTGCAAGTGACATTTCTTTAGCAGCTGTGTCACTTTCCCAAAAAGGGGGCCTGGTGAGAACTAGGGGGTGAAATCAAACTGTACTTCAGACTGGGAGGTGGCCATTGAAGCTGCCACATTTATCATCTCTTACACCAGTTTTATGGCATAAAAGAATATTGTGGTGGACTGCTAGATTCTGCATCTAATTTATGATGACATGTATGCCTCATCATAAATTAGGCATGTCTTCCGGCAGCACTCACAGTTATCATTGACTTGCGTACACCGCTGATCTATGATAAATCAGGCCATACATTTTTAAGTGCTTCATGGCACACAATTTTTTATATTGATCCTGCAGTATATAATCCATATTAGAGATGAGGCATTTTTTTCTAATGAATTAAAATTTTACCAAAATTTTGATTCTGTAAAATCAGAATTTCTAGTGATTAAATTTGGGACAATGTTTGCCGGAGAGAGACAGAAAAGTTTGTAGTATTTTTTTGATTTTAGTAGAATTGATTAGATTCTGAAATTATTCATATATTCAATTCAGCTGAATCATACCCAAAAAACAAATTTCTGTAAGTTGCTCAACATTAATGCATATACATTCTGATTATTATATTATTCTACTGGTCTTGCATTAGTTATAAGGCTGAAGGACCTCTTGATTAGCTAATGTACTATTATTAATGATGTTAGATGTTACAAAAAGTGACTTAACTCTAGAAAAATATAAAAAATTTGAATTTTGACCAGAAACATGTACCTCTCCTGAATGCTGTAATGAAGGAGATCCGCCATGACAAAGAAAGGCGGCTCCTGGAAAGCTGCATAACTGAAGTTGGCAGTTATGGCACATTTGTTTCATGATGATACTGCTCGGATGCCATGGCCAGCACTGTGGGTAAATTTTAAGGATTACTCTACCGCCCACTGTAAAGTACATACTGATTTATGGAACACAAACTTTGTCAATGCTGCACATGGTAGAAATGTTATTCTTTATTTGCCAAAATGTCAATTACTCGTGTTCCACACAGGACTCTTTATAAAGTAAGCTTTAATTTAGAGCACTGAAATAACGGATTTACTATTCAAAATTGAATTTCCAGTTTTAAGTGGAATTATCCTCTAAACTCTATTACATTTTATGGTTGGCATAGAACTATATTACCATTTGCTGCAGAAGTCATTAAGGTTTCACTTTGGTACAACAGTTCTGTTACATTTTCTAAGTATTTGATACACGACTCAAGCTGAAAAAAATATTGAATTACTGAGAATGCTTCATTACATTGTCTTATAAAGGAAGAAAAGATTATGCATATAGGCTACTTATAAGGTCCAGGGTAAACACGTTATTAGACGTGTTGGCCATTTACAATGACAGCGCCTAGTCACAGAGTTACACCATTTTTAAGCTTGATTTCAGACATTTAATCCATGCAATGCAATGCTCATCTAATTACTGTGCTAGTGATATCAAGACAAGAAAGAAAAAAAAAATGTACAACCTTCTCAATTAGATTTACCAGAGAAAATTATCTCCAGCCAAAAGATAATGACCAAAACAGTCTATGCAATTAACTTTTTTTTCTAAACTAATTCACATTTGCTAACAGCGAGGGCTGACAACTTTTTAAAATGACGATGACTCCATAGAAGAAAAAGACACTTCCACTAAACACACTTGCAGCAGGTCATGATAATTATTGTGAGGTGAGCTCGGGACAGATCTGATAGATCTATTCTAAATGCTTTGAAAAAATAGATTTTTTTTTTTTCATGTAGGGAGGCCTGAGCATTTTAGGCTAAGAGTAAAGATTTCAAAGCACTCGTAATCAGAAGAGAAATATTTATTCACCTTTATGGTAGAAGCATGACTTGCCACATAAATTTAATTATTTGGCCAATGCTCACAACTGATCTTTTCTGACTAATTGGAAGTTTTTGATGGGAAACTTTAGTGTGGATAAACCCCAACAAATCTACAAAATTATACAGACAAATATACCAACTCTCAAGACTGTCCTCTAAAAATAGTATTCAACCCTTTCAGACCTGAGCAATTGACATTTTTTTTTCCCATTTTCATTTTTCGCTCCCTGCTTTTCCTGAGCCATAACTTTTTTACTTTTATATTCACATAGCCGCATGAGGGCTTGTTTTTCGCATGGCAAGTTGTACTTTCATTTAATACTGCATGCAAGTTAGTGGGTAACTGGAAATCATTTTCAAATTGGGTGCAATTGGAAAAAAGGATGACAAGTCAGCTTCATTTTGTGGTTCAGTGTGATTACAACAGTACCACACCTATATAGTTTTTCTTTAGTTTTGATACTGATACCATATTCTAACCCCCATTACTCTTATATAGTTATGTCTACAGAGCTGTGTGAAGGATTATTTTTGGAGTGTGTTTGACGTTTTGACCACTTTTTAGTCAATGTTTTTCAGAGGTAAAGTGACAAATAAATAAGAAATTGGACATTTTGATTTTTTTTCCCATTAATGCATTGCTTGTAAAGGATATTTACATTGATATTTTAATAGTATAAGAATTTTGGGATGTGGCAGTGTAAGTTAGCATTATTATTATTAGCATTATTATTAGAATTTTTTTGCTTATTTACTTTTGATTTAACTTTTTAAAGTCATTTATTTCATGTAGCCTATGGGAGATGTATTCCTATGGAGCACTGCCACCAACAGGCCTCTATATGAATATACCTATGGTAGACATGATAAACATGCTCTAGGCCTCCACCAGCAATTAATGTCTTTCATGACTACAGTACTTGAGAGGGGTAACATGTCTGTGTTCAAAGATATTGCTGATGGAAGACATTATCCCTGTCTATCCATCCATCTTTCCGTTTATCTATCTGTCTCGCAGCCGGCCTGTCCATCTGTCTGTTGGTCTGTCTCTCCATCTGTCTATCTCCTATCTATCGATCTATCATTTTTGCTTGAAAAAGGTTCCATTGAGAGCACCTGGTGTAATAAACACACTGTTTTTTGGAAGTGCCATTGATTTTCATTTTTATATCTATCTATCTATCTATCTATCTATCTATCTATCTATCTATCTATCTATCTATCTCTGTCTGTCTGTCTGTGTATCTATCTAGCAATCTGTCTAGTATATCTCCACAGTTATAGATATTAAATAATAGATAAGAAACAAGGTTGAATGTCTTAATTAATTCCAATGTGAACGCTTAATAAGCAATGATCCATAGCCCACAGCTCAATAGTTTTATTTAAATGAGGTGTCACCTTTGAGATAAGTTTTATTTCATGGGTAATGTATGGAAGCAACAGAGTTGAATTTTACTTATAACACCTAAGCATGATTTGTGCATTAGAATGACTCTCTAACATAACATAATTAAAGAAGTCAAGTTAACGACAGCTTATATAATTTTAGCAATGTCAGTTAACATTATTAGAGTTGCTATTTTACCTCCATTGCTACTATTGGAACTTGGTGGTGCAATGCCAAGCATAACCAGCAGGGTGACCAGCTGTACATTAAAACCTAAAAGCTATTATGTTCTCATGAAATTGTAGTGTCATGTGATGAATTATATAAGTAATGGGGAAATAATAATCATAGCAGCTACAAAATGATTGACAATTTCTAGACTTGACAGCGACAAATCAATGGCTGTCGTATATCTGGACTTCTCCAAAGCATTTGACACTGTACCACATAAAAGGTTAATATTTAAAATGAGAATGCTCGGACTGAGAGAAAACGTCTGTAAGTGGGTAAGTAACTTGCTCAGTGATAGAAAACAGAGGGTGGTTATTAACAGTACACACTCAGATTAGGTCACTGTCACTAGTGGAGTACCTCAGGGGTCAGTATTGGGCCCTATTCTCTTCAATATATTTATTAATGATCTTGTAGAAGGATTGCATAGTAACATTTTCGCAGATGACACTAAACTGTGTAAAGTAATTTACACTGATGAGGATAGTAAACTACTACAGAGGGATCTGGATAGATTGGAGGCTTGGGCAGATAAGTGGCAGATGAGGTTTAACACTGACAAATGTAAGGTTATGCACATGGGAAGGAATAATGCAAGTCACCCGTACAAACTAAATGGTAAAACACTCGGTAATACTGACATGGAAAATGATCTAGGAATTTTAATAAACAACAAACTAAGCAGTAAAAACCAGTGTCAGGCAGCTGCTGCCAAGGCCAATAAGATAATGGGTTGCATCAAAAGGGGCATAGATGCCCGTGATGAGAACATAGTCCTACCACTTTACAAATCGCTAGTCAGACCACACATGGAGTACTGTGTACAGTACTGGGCTCCTGTGAACAAGGCACATATAGCAGAGCTGGAGAAGGGTTCAGAGGAGGGCAACTAAAGTAATAACTGGAATGGGGCAACTACAGTACCCTGAAAGATTATCAACATTAGGGTTATATACGTTAGAAAAAAGACAACTGAGGCGAGATCTAATTACTATGTATAAATATATCAGGGGTCAGTACAGAGATCTATCCCATCACCTATTTATCCCCAGGACTGTGACTGTGACGAGGGGACATCCTCTGCGTCTGGAGGAAAGAAGGTTTGTACACAAACATAGAAGAGGATACTTTACAGTAAGAGCAGTGAGACTATGGAACTCTCTGCCTGAGGAGGTGGTGATGGTGAGTACAATAAAAGAATTCAAGAGGGGCCTGGATGTATTTCTGGAGCGTAATAATATTACAGGCTATAGCTACTAAAGAGGGGTCATTGATCCAGGGATTATTCTGATTGTCTGATTGGGGAAGTGGGGAAAATTGGCTTGTACCTCACAGTTTTTTTTGTTTGTTTTTTGCCTTCCTCTGCATCAACTTGCAGGATAACGGGCCGAACTGGATGGACAAATGTCTTTTTCCGGCCTTATATACTATGTTACTATGATACTATGAATGCATTGCTATAAAGTGGTCAGCAATTGTATGAATTTTAGTTTTATCAATCAACTAAAAAGCTTGTAAAATCTATCCAATTCAGTCTAAGTATAATCGAAGGTTCAATTAAAGTTTTCATGTTATTTAGTACTAATAAAATAATTTAATAGTAATAATATAAATATTGTCTTAATAAATTGTATTGATGGCTTAATTTTTTTTTTTCAAGAACAAATTCTAAGTTAAGTGAATTAAGGTATATTTAAGTTACACTTTATTTTGTTTGAATTGCCTCACAATTATTAAGTGAAATACACCCTCATTCTACCATCTATCTGATGATCCAGTAGACTTGGGAAGCATTTAGCACCATGGAGAACACGGCTCCCAAGTGATTTAAATAATGGAGATCAGATGGTGTGTTTACACTGATAATGTAGTCATATTGATGTTTCCACTTTCCTAGAATTAGTAATCACTGGCAAATTCTCTATCCTAGTGTATAATGGACAGCTTTAAGAGACCCTATGTGTTATGTAGGTCAAATAGTGATAAATAAAAGCAATACACATAATTTGGATGGGTACAATTGACTGCTTGCTTCTAGCCAAATATGATGTATGCAAAAATGATGGGGTGCTTAGTAAAAAATAAATATAAATTTCTTTCACAGATTTTTTTATATTATTGATTTATTTGAAATGAATTCATATTTCTCATAGTGTCTCATTAGTAATCACTAGCAGATCATATATATTAGTGTGAAATGGAGACACTATGCATTTGCAAGATTAGTTTTTGTTTATATGCATACTATATATGTATTAGGTGTATTGAATCTGCTAGTTATAAAAAAAATGCTAAATGCTATAAACACTACAATAACAAACATACTGGTAGATTTACCTTTCAAAATAGGTTCTATTCCCACGACATCACTGGGATCACTTTTATATTATTATTCTTTTTTGGTGGCTTCTGACAAGATACTGTGCCCTTCAACTGCCACAATAGCAACATTATAGATTGACCATTGATGCAAAGCATATAGTGCTGTGTCAGACCATGTATTGCAAGAGGCATAGCACACTGTCAGGCCAAAGACTGCAAGCAATGTAGTGCACAGTCATACCATAGACTGAACGGAGTGTAGCGCACTCTCAGGTGATTGGCTGCAAGGAATGTAACAGTGTCAGACCACTAACTACAAAGAGTTTAGAGCACTGTCAGACCATAGGCTGCAAGGAGTGTAGTGTGCTATCTGACCATAGACTGTAAGGACAGTCTGACAGACCATAGACTGTAAGGAGTGTAGTACACTGACAGACCATAGACTGTAAGGAGTGTAGTACACTGACAGACCATGAACTGCAAGGAGTGTAGCATATTGTCAGAACATTAACTGCAAGGAGTGTAGTATACTGTCAGACCAATGACTGCAAGTAGTGTAGCATACTGTCAGAACATTAACTGCAATAAGTATAGTATACTGTCAGACCATAGGCTGCAAGCAGTATAGTGTGCTATCTGACCATAGACTGTAAGGAGTGTAGTACACTGTCAGACCAATGACTGCAAGTAGTGTAGTACACTGTCAGACCAATGACTGCAAGTAGTGTAGTACACTGACAGACCATAGGCTGCAAGGAGTGTAGAACACTGACAGACCATAGACTGCAAGGAGTGTAGTACACTGACAGACCATAGACTGCAAGGAGTGTAGTACACTGACAGACCATAGGCTGCAAGGAGTGTAGTACACTGTCAGACCATAGGCTGCAAGGAGTGTAGTACACTGTCAGACCATAGGCTGCAAGGAGTGTAGTACACTGTCAGACCATAGACTGCAAGGAGTGTAGTACACTGTCAGACCATAGGCTGCAAGGGGTGTAGTACACTGACAGACCATAGACTGCAAGGAGTGTAGTACACTGACAGACCATAGACTGCAAGGAGTGTAGTACATTGTCAGACCATAGGCTGCAAGGGGTGTAGTACACTGACAGACCATAGGCTGCAAGGAGTGTAGTACACTGTCAGACCATAGGCTGCAAGGAGTGTAGTACACTGACAGACCATAGACTGCAAGTAGTGTAGTACACTGTCAGACCATAGACTGCAAGGAGTGTAGTACACTGACAGACCATAGACTGCAAGGAGTGTAGTACACTGACAGACCATAGACTGCAAGTAGTGTAGTACACTGTCAGACCATAGGCTGCAAGGAGTGTAGTACACTGACAGACCATAGACTGCAAGTAGTGTAGTACACTGACAGACCATAGACTGCAAGGAGTGTAGTACACTGACAGACCATAGACTGCAAGGAGTGTAGTACACTGACAGACCATAGACTGCAAGGAGTGTAGTACACTGACAGACCATAGACTGCAAGGAATGTAGTACACTGACAGACCATAGACTGCAAGGAGTGTAGTACACTGACAGACCATAGACTGCAAGGAATGTAGTACACTGTCAGACCGTAGACTGCAAGGGGTGTAGTACACTGACAGACCATAGACTGCAAGGAGTGTAGTACACTGACAGACCATAGACTGCAAGGAATGTAGTACACTGTCAGACCGTAGACTGCAAGGAGTGTAGTACACTGCACTGTCAGGTCATTGACTATATGCTACTGATACAGGGTTGATGATCTTAAACATATTAACTAGAGATGACCAAAGTATTCCAAAATACGATTCGGCTGCTTTGACAAATTTCAGTTAAAGAATTTGCTTTGTGACAAATTACTTCATCACAAGCATATTTCTTTGTAAGAAGTGGGTGCATTGAGAGGGAGCGGCGATTGCGCCTCTCTCTCATTGTACCTCTCACATGCCGCATTCATACATGATTGAGGCATCTCAGAGCAATAATTGGGTGCAAAAAAAAAATTCATTATTTCATACTTACCTCCTACATTTACTCGTGATTGGCCAGCCATCTTGGTAGAAGATCTTGCTCAAAATCCGTGATGACATCATATGTCGCTGCTAAAGGGATGTCGTGCGAGATCCTCAATCAGGACTGCGGCAGCTGGCCCGTCGCAAGCAAATGGATGAGGTATGATTTTTTTTGTTTGCTTTTGGCACCATTTCTGGGAAAATCATTTTGCTACACGAAGCATAAGGAAATTTGGCTTTGCGGCAAATAGAATTTTCCCTGAAAAAGACCTTGTGGACTTTGATTCGTTCATTACTGATATTAACCATGTGCAGGGTCAGTTTTATTACAACATTTAGTGAAATATATTTTTAAGACATTTAAGATGCTCTACCCTTCCCATTTCCAAACAGTTCATGGAGATTTTTAATGCTGTTAGTTCAGGGCAAAGGACAAAAATCTGTCCATATTACGCTCATGTGAAACAATTGTTACAGTTTATGGGATTATCCATAATAAAATCTAACATTGATGGTTATTTATAGTCCAAATAGTTTTACAACCATGATGACGTGTTGACTGGTGAGATATGAAATATCATATCCTTAGTATGACCTATCAGCACATTATCTTATTAAAAAGATTACCTATCCAAATTAAATGGCACCAATGTCCTTATTATGACATTCTATGACAGCCATCGCCTCAATTACATAGAAATATAATTCTTACGTAAACCTCGGCACTTATTGTACAGCAAGAAAGAATATGAAAGAGGATGAGGTTATTTAGTCATTGATTTATTGATTTGGTAGACCAGTAATATGGGACAACATCAATATCCACATTGCCGCAGCTTTTTGAAACCTTATTTTAAAAGTTTAATTCCAGCAGAATATCATAATTATTCTTAAATGTCATGGGTTTGACATCATGAAATTTTGGAAGGGCCTTACAGACATAAATTATAGAACACTTATAAATGCTCTACTAATAGGTTCTCTGCTAAGTTTGTATCCTGTATAATAATATACTGTATAATGTTTTGATGCTCCATCTTGGAGGACCACCACAAAATGCAAAGTAACTTATAATGATGCCCTCTGATTTTCAGTGGCTTGTGATAAGCTGAAGACATAATGGCAGGTCATTAGGTAATTTATCATACCAGTGCACTTACTATAACTTCAGGTGACAATATTGGATCGTAGAACATACTCAAAGGGAATAGTACACCGGCATGACTTGCAAGCTCAGCATTCTCCGCCAACACAATAGCTCAGGTTAGCATTGCTGCCTTGCAGTTCTGGGAACCTGGGTTCAAATCTGATGTAGGGGCGAAAACCTGCATTTAGTTTGTATGTTCTCCCTGTCTTTATGATGTTCTGGATTCTAAAAACATACTGAGAGATTAATGAGCTTTCTATAAAAGCCAAATTGATGTTAGGGGATGAGCACCTAGATGGCAGTCACTGAGTTCCTGGGGTGACAAAAGCATGTTTGAAATTCTTGTTGTCGAAGAATGCTCACTGTTCCTGGTATAGCAGTGTAAAACATACTTATACAATCCACACAGATAAATCAGAGGCACAGTATGGTAAGCCACTATATGATGCATAATTGACCTACCCATAGTAGGAAATGCAGAGTAAATTGGGGAAAACTGGCTTAGTTGTCAACAGCAACCAATGAGATTTCACCTTTTATTTTCCAAAGGAACTAGGAAATAAAGGAAAAAATAAAGCTGTAGTCTCATTGGTTGCCACGGGCAACTAAACCAGTTATCCTTGACACCAGTTTTGATAATTCTACTCCATTGACTTTATGATATTGTACTGTTGCCCTTTTTAGGATGCTAACCCATGAATGTGAAGCCCAGAATACTTTGAACTGAGATGAATTTCCAGCAAATGTAGAATTTGGGGGATTGAATATTTGATTTGATCAATACAAAAATGTAAAAAAAAATCTTCTAACAAAAATATATTTTTTTACCTTAAATATATAATGTTGTGATATTGATAGAACCAGAAGCTTAGCTAAAGGCTCATATGCCCTGGTGCAAGAGTTAAGCACATAGGGCCAGATTTATCATGACTCTGACAGCTCACTGCACTTTCACATATGGCTAAAGTCAGTTTTAGCCAAGTCAGATTTATGATCGCCCCTTTAAGACTGTAATAAATGTGGTTTGACGGTAGCAGTTTATCCGTCAGTAAGCAGCTTTACAAAAGTCGCACGTTTTTATGAAAAAGTCGCATGTTCTATTAAAAAGTCTCATAAGATAAGCATGGTCCTCACTGGAGTGAAGTTGCGACTTTTTTGCGACTTTTTAAAAAAGTCCCAATAGTAAATCTGTCTAGAGATTCATTTACATACGAAAACACGCCCACTTTCAGAAAACTGGCGAGCATAGTGCAGAGCAGAAAAAAGTCGCAAATTTGTGCGCAGTTTTAGCCTTTGGGACTTTTTTGCGACTTTTCCACTCCACAAAAGTGACTTTGCCTAATGATATATCTGGTCCATAGTCTTTCTGCTGCCTGAGGCAAAAATAGAAATGGCATCCCCCCATCCACATGCCAAATTCTTGACTTAACTCCAACAAGGGTTTTTGCCCCCCCCCCCCCCCCAGGCTCCTAGGCCCAGTAGCAACTGATACCTCTGCACCCCCTTTAGCTATGCCTCTGGATAGAACAACAGTCTAAATGCATTCTTCCTATGGGTAGCACCTTGTTCTATAACCTCCATAAATAATCTCCTAAATAAGAAATACCACCAAGTCTACGTCATTTATTATAGACAGTAACTACTGTAATCAGCAAGAGGCCAGTGTTAATAAAGTCATAAGCTCATAGATTATTATTTGTTGTTGCTGTTATCATCATTGCTTTATATTTAGTCAAAATTGTCAGGAAGAAGTATATGAATGGGAATTTTCTATACATTTTTTTTCTAACTTAGCCTAAAGATCAGAAGAATGTACATATAGTCATTTGAATTGTTTTTATATGTTTTAGGCTCTCGTCTTGATCAGATTCCAACAGCAAGACATATGCTAAGAGCAGCAGGGGTGTGTACGTGTTGATGAATTATTACGATAGGCAAAATACCAAGCATAGCAGTAATGATTAATTTATTATTAATCATTTGCTCAAAGACTGACTGTGTGTTTAACATGAATCCATACTGAACAAGCACAGAATTTACCCCCACCAGTGCTCAGACTTCCTAATGGCTATTTATAATGAATTTCTGTCTGTCTGTTCTTTATGAATGGACTAAGGCCTGAACCAATCTGAACCAAATTTTACACATGGGTACATCAGGTGCCCGGGAAGATTTTAGACCAGATATCAGCTCTCTAAGACATACGGTTATTCCCAATAAATGTATTAGCCAATTGAAGCTTGCATCTTCAGTCATATCCTAACTGCCATATACACAGTCACATGACCATTATTAGCCAGTAGAATCTCGCAGGTCCCTCAGTCTTGACAGTTTTACACCAGTTTTCCAAAATAACTTGGTCATTTTCTTCACTGTTATAGGTCAGTGTTAAGGGGGCATGGTATTTTGGAGGTCACTATTAAGTGGGAAGGCCGATGTAAAAGTCAATGATAAGAAGGTGGAGTGCTGTGGAGGTCACTGTAAAGGGTGTTGGATGCTGTGGGAGTCACTGTTAAGGGGTGGGGTACTATGAAGGTCACTGTTAAGCGGTGGAGTGCTATCAAGGTTACTGTTAAGGGGTGGGGTACTATGAAGGTCACTGTTAAGTGGTGGAGTGCTGTGAAGGTTACTGTTAAGGAGTGGGGTGCTGTGAAGGTTACTGTTAAGGAGTGGGGTGCTGTTGAGGACACTGTTAAGGGGGCAGGTTATTGTGGAGGTTACATTTTAAGCACATGGGATGCCAATGTTAAGGGGAGATGCCCTATGGAGGTCACTGTGAGGGGGTGGGGCACTCATCAGGACAACTTACTTCAGAAGCTAAAGAGCTGCCTGATCATCCTCTCTGCTCTACTTGTTAGGGATTATGGGCCTGAATAGAGCTGATAAGAACTTTAGCTGAATCTTTATAGGAGACATGAAGTACAGAAAGGTGGGTGTGCATATGGATAATCAGCAGCAGCACAGCCCAACATTACCAAATCATGTCCTGTCCGTCCTCTCCGTACTTTATGTTTCCTCATAACTTGTCCTGCTGTGTGATTAGGACAGGTTTGTACTAATAGGAAGGCAGCCATTTTTTTTTCTCCTAATCATTGCTCCCTAGATAAAACAAGCCATTATAACTAATGAAAGATATTTGGGGATATACTTATAATTTTCTTAATTCCTGGAGAACCCCTTTCTCATGATACCAATTCAGTACAATATTGTGACATGATAGCTAAACCCTTGACAAGCTGCAAGTCGCAACACAAACAATGCGTGACTTTTCATAGACACTTATAGGATAGACATGGCACAATAAGGCTACTTTCACACTAGCGTTCGATCGGATCCATTCTGAACGGATCCGATCATAATAATGCAGACGGAGGCTCCGTTCAGAACGGATCCGTCTGCATTATTTTTAGCATATAACAGCTAAGTGTGAAAATAGCCTCGTACGGATCCGTCCAGACTTTCAATGTAAAGTCAATGGGGGACGGATCCGCCTGAAGATTGAGCCATATTGTGGCATCTTCAAACGGATCCGTCCCCATTGACTTACATTGTAAGTCTGGGCGGATCCGCACGGATCCGCACGCCTCCGCACGGCCAGGCGGACACCCGAACGCTGCAAGCAGCGTTCAGCTGTCCGCCTGTCCGTGCGGAGGCGAGCGGAGCGGAGGCTGAACGCCGCCAGACTGATGCAGTCTGAGCGGATCCGCTCCATTCAGACTGCATCAGGGCTGGACGGCTGCGTTCGGGTCCGCTCGTGAGCTCCTTCAAACGGAGCTCACGAGCGGACCGACGAACGCTAGTGTGAAAGTAGCCTAATGCACAATGATGTCCTTTGAAAAGCTGGCAAGTTTGTGACACATATCTCAGGATATATCCAGCCAGGAAAGGTAAGGGAGGATGCATCAGTACAAGATTAATTTAACCATTCATTACCAGAATTTTTACCTCTTCCTTTCCAGGCCAATTTTTAGTCCTATCTAACTGCAAATAACTAATTCATTTCTGTATTTCACATGAGCTTATTCAGTCTGGGAAACATGCTCATTGTGTCCGCTATATTTCCCATACTGAACACTGCTCCTCTGCAGTGAACTTGCAGCATCATAATGTTTTAGGATGCTAAGAATTCCAATCTGAACACAGATCTACTGAACTATACTCACATAATGTCATGACCACAGTTCAGTATGATGCTGTGAGATCATTTCAGAGGAGCAGTGTTCAATCTGGGAAATGCAGCCGCCACACAGAGCTTGTGATCCAGACTAAAGATGCGTATGTGAACCTGGCCATTCTTGTAAAGCCTTGATTGTGTTATTTAGAAATTTAACAAAACCCATTCGGTTTATTCCCTTTGTCTTTTCTGCCTAGTACTCATTCATTTTGCATGGCCACATGCTCGAACAACACCTTTGTTACACATACTAGTTGTAGATTTTCTTTTGTTGTCAGCATTCAACATCCTGCAACCAATAGCTCAGTATGTACATCTTCACACACACTTGATATACCTCTTAGCGTCTTACATGATTATGCTAAGATGCTCAGATGACTTAATTAAATACGAATGAGTTTAGCATAATCTACTTGCCTCATATTGCTGTGTCAAATTATAAGTTGAGTGCTGTAAACACTTATAATGGAGGAAAATAACTGCAATGTGTATGGAAAATGTTAGGCATCTTAACTTACTTAGTTGCAAAACTGTAATCTCAATTTACTGGTGTCATTATTGTTATTATTGTGCTTTAAAACTTTACATAATAATTGTATAAAGTTCTAAAATGTAAGATATGTGGAATACTGTAGATGACAAAAACAGATGAATATTGGCAAATTCATCGACTCCAGTGTCAACCTTGCACTCTCTCACGCCTTTACTTACTGTACATTACTCACCATTGACTATTATTAAAGGGCACCTATCAGAAGGAACAACCCTAGTAAATTAGACATAAAGTCTGGTAAGGTTCCCCCTGCTGATTAAATGCTACCTTTTCCCCTCTGATTTGTTGATGCGTTTAGGAGAAATAAGTGTTTTTTTAAATATGCAAATAAGGACTTAAGTGCACCAAGTGTGGTCCCTAGCCACCTTGCTCCTTAGCTCCTCCGCTCTGGACACTTCTCCAAATGGATGCTTGACCTTGTCTATCAAGTAGAAGGGGGATTGTCCAGGGAAGCCTCTGGATAGGTCATCAGTATCTGATCAATGGGGGTCTGACACCCGAGACTGCTGCTGATCAGCTGTTTGAGAAGGCACAGGTGCTCCTGTAAGTGTTAAAGCCTTCTCCTTGATCACTAAGCACACAGCCTTACATTGTATTGCGGCTGTGCTTGGTATCACAGCTCAGCTCCAAGCCATGTGAGCGTTGAATGAGACATCACTTGGCGTAGGCAAAGCTGGAGAAGGCTGCTGCGCTACTACAAGTGCCGATGCCTTCTCAAACAGCTGATCGGCAGGGGTCCCGGGTGTCGGCCCACAACTGATCAGATACTGATGAGCTATTCAGAGACTATGACATAAAAAAAATAAAAAATCTTGGAAAAACATCTTTAAGCTATACATATTTTAAAACATATCTTTTTAATCAGCAGGGTTGGCCCTATCAGGCATTATGGCTCATTTAAAGTGGGTTGATCTGCTATCAGGTGACCTTTAAAGCTAGTCATATATACATACAACTGTAATTAATAGTGATGAGCGTCAGGGGTCATATTCAAATTTGTGATATTTAGCAAATATTTTGTAGAATATTCGTTGAATATTCATGAATTTGAATATTCGTTATATTCTACATTCTTTTTTTTTTACTCAAAAATCGGCAAGGTAATGATCGCATGTGTTAAAAATAAATATATAGCACTGTAGAATAGAGTGCTATATATTAGCATTTTAGAATATTGGAAAAAACTGACTACTATTCTAAAAAACGAATATATTTGTATTTTAGAATATTCAGCATTTTTTCCATCTGAAGTAAACAGTGTTCAGTGTTCACTTCCGATGGAACAAAAATTACCAATATTCTAAAATGCAAATATATAGCACTATATTGAATATAGCGCTATATATTAGTTTTTTTTTTATATTCGTCATTTTTTTCCATCTGAAGTGATGATTCCTCCCTGCTTAAATTGCTTGTGGGCCAATGACTAATTGGCCCACAAGCAAGAGGCAGGGAGGAATCACGTGTTCAGATGGAAAAAATTACGAATATTCGATATAACCAATATATAGCACTATATTCAAAATATTCTCGAATTCTCGAAATTGTGATAATCGAGATAAAAATTTGCTTTTCGAATATTCATGATCAACAATAGAAATTATTTCAAAGTTTTAAAAAGTTTTGTCCACATACAACAATTCATTTTTGTCAGTAGTTCGACTAGTAATAAGACAATTACAGAGAACACAAAGAAAACAACTGCCAACTTGATAGAACCACTGCAATTGTGAAAAATACCACCACGGGGATATATAGCATTGCCTAATTTTTATAAAAAGCAACAAGCAGTTCATGTACTGTATGGCTATCCAGATTGTCTAGACGCCATGCTATTTCTTTACTACTACAACTCGGGTCGGCCGAGAACAAGGTCCAGGATGGACCGAAACATTGGCTGCCTTATATATACACCTTAATGGATGGAATAAAACATTACAAATTTGCATTTTCTATGATATTATCCAGAATGTCAAAACTTATTGTGGTGAATTTATCAAGCCCTACATTCCAGAATTTTGCCTACAAAAAGTTTAAAAATCAGGCTTTTTTTTAAACTATTTTAGGTAATTTCTGCAAAACTATTTGCATTATTAGACCACTCCAGTTATGAAAAGCAGGTAGAAAAGTAGACTTGGTTAACTATCTTGATGAGTTTCACTCTAGATTTATCACTGGGCCCAAAGCCACTCCAGTAGAGGGGTGGTTAGAAATCTGGACTAGCCTTTCTAGACAAAGTGTTTAAAGAGCCAAATTTAACAAGCAACATGTGCTGTTTGACAAATTTAATGAAAATAACTTTAATTCAGACTTCAATGCATTGACCTCAACTGTTATCCGCATGATACATTCCCTTCATTGTTTGTAGCCACTCTTGGCTCTGGTTAAAGAGGTTATCTCATGATTAATGTACATACATAATATATAATACATAGTCTAGTATATAACAACCTATTTCTAACAAACCTAGAACCAGCCTGGTACATCACATGAATCCAGAGAGCTCCACATTCTCTGCTCCAGTTCCCTTGATTTATTTCAAGCCTGCAGCTAAGGGGGGTGGGTGTCATTTCTAAAAGGGTGTGTCCTGTCTGCTTCAGCTAGTGACAGTTGAAGGATTGAACTGAGCATATGCTTCAATAAAAAATAAAAATAAAAAAAAGAGCAAACAGCAGGTGGCGCTATACAGATAGATTTCACTGAATAACTCAGTAGCTATAATTCATTTTGAAATACATGCAAGTACAAAACCATCCTGGTTCTGCTTTGAAAACCATAGAATATTATTCATGGGATTGACCCCTTTAATAGACAATGGCTCTCCCTTCTGTTAACCCTTTCCACTCAGTGACATACCCTTATATCACAGAGCAGTGGTAGTTGATGCTCTGTGTCATGATAGTACATAACAGTAATGGTACGGACACAAGAGTTGGGCCCATGACATGACGTAGGGGGTTCCAGTCTGTAGCAATTTGGTTCTACAATATATAAAATCCTAAAATTCAATGTTTCCTTATTAGTCAACGATTGAGGATACTTAAGAGGAGTTATGTTCAGAACCTTTGCTCCTATAAGTAAATTGTAAGCTTTCTACTAGTTTTAAATAGGATAATTGTGACAAATATTCATTGATACTATCCATTGCAATAACATTTATGCAAGCACTATCTAATTTGTGCCATCTTGCGATTAACAGGGCCTTAGGTATTATCTGATCATGTTATCTTAAATGCATAATAAATAAGCTTCTCTCTTCCAGAATGACTTGATTTTACCTGGCAAGGTTACTGGTGGTTTATTAAATAAGCAAAAATTCCAAATGAGGTGATACAGGCTATGACAGTTTCTGAAACCTGACATTTTCATTTGCATGGATTCTCGCAATAGCCCATCATGCAGATATATTGCTTGTTGAAACCTCATAAAATCCAGTATCTCCCTGGGCTGTGAGCATGAATATCTAATGAAGCATAATTATACAGCTTCCAGTCTACTGCTTTTCTATTTAAAAATAAAAAATAAAATAAAAAAATCATATGTTCCGCATTTATTCTAATAAAATAATAACCAGGGAAATAATACCTTTTGCCACCTCTAATGATCATTAGGTGTTTTATGATTAGCCAAAAATAAAAACAAATTGAACAATAATATAAAGAAAATTCTGCAGGGTTTACATAAATAATCATTAGAAATGACTTAATATTCCATTGTTGAAATATAAATACAGTTATTATGTAATAGATTAGCAATTGTAATCAGAATAGTTTGGGAACAGTAATTAATATGAATAAGCTTAAGCATTTATATTTTTTTAAATAAATATATGTATACAAATTTGAGTGTTACAAAAGTATTGTACTACCACTGGAGTCCTTGATTTAGGAGTATTATACAGTAAGTGATCTCTGACTTACCCATACTGTAAATGAAGCTCAAATACAACAGCAAAAGAAATTCTGTAGTTTCTAATTTACTGTACAAAAATGTGTATTTGATCCTGTTTGTTACAAGGGCGAGAGACTTTTTCAGCACTTATTTTCATTTTTATTTTTGCATTTTCATGGTTTCCTCCCCATCTTCCAAGAGATATTATTATTATTTTTTTTCTGTTCACATAGCCATATAATGGTACATTTTGTTTTACTACTTTAAAAAAATAAAAACCTTTGAAAAAAGCTATCATTGCATCTCCATTTTCTAATAGCTGTAACTATTTCATATTTCTGTCTACAGAGTGGTATGATGGCTTGTTTTTATGTGAGGTGACCTATAGTTTTTATTGGTAGCACTTTTGGGATATGTATCACTTTTTGATCATATTAATTCAAAATTTAGGGGGACAAAATGAACCACAAATCGTGAATCACTGATTTATTTTTGATTCTGTACCACGCAGGAAAAAATATTTTTATATTTTAATAGTTCAGTAATTTTGGCAATACCTGTTATGTGTATTATTTATTGTTTAGTTTTATATGTAAAAGCAGAAAGCATTTTCGCTCTTTTTAGAACTTTTTTTAAAATTACTTCAATAATTCTTCTGACTGGTTGTCTTTTACACTGCAATAGAATACTATTGTGCTCTATCAGATTTGAGACACTGCCTTCTGAGCCATGCCTCACACATGGCTTTGGAGGCAGGTCACCGTGACATACCAGTGAACCTTCAGAAAAGCCAAGGCTGTTATGGTAACTGTTTGTGCAACCTTGCTATGGGGGCTGTGCTGGGAATATGAACTTTACCAACTAAAAAGATTTTGGTCGGACTATATTTCAAAGCATTCATAATTAATTAAAAATTTTAATTCCTCCTGACCACTCTGTCGGTATTTTAAAAGGTAGATAGTAGACTCAATTTTACAGATATGGAATTAACAATTAATCTACTATTATAATAACACAGGTTTTCCGTACAGTTTATCCCCTACCTTGAATTAATATTAACAAGTGTAACTATGCAAATTCAAATCTAATACGGAAAGGGATTTTCAAGTTATACAAAAATATAAATAACCCCAGCATTCAACCTTACTGCATTATATTTCAGATGATAAAGATTTGAATGCATTTTGACTCCTCCAACGCAATAGCCATCTGTAACCCACACCCTGTGTTTACATCCTGGTACAAGACTCACGGTGAGTGTCTGTAGCATCAGGTGGCTTCCTCTCCTTTCCCTTCTAGCATGAATGTCACAGATCCAAGCCTATTGGAAGCCCTTCTAGAAAAACCCAACCCAAAATACACAGCATCATTGCTGAATGCTGAAAACAAGTCTACAGGGCATGGTTCAAGAGATTGAGCAAGAATAAGGTCAGTGATGATGTTTTTCTGATAGGACAGAGCCTTACAAGCTTTGCCACACTTCAGATGGTGACTGATTTCATAGGGAGAGGGAAACAATACATCGGAAAATGTTATGTGACTATGTTGGAGAGCAGAAAAATAGGGCATTACAGAAAAACAACCAGTATTAGTAAGTGATACTATGTGTTGTGTACTGTCAACTGGTGATTTTAACCCATAGGATAACAGAGTTGTTTTTTCATTTTTTCGTTTTAATTTTTCTTCCCTATTTTCTTTCAGCCATTACATTTTATATTTTGGGTCAACTAGCTGTATGAGGCCATATTTTTGCGGGACAAGTTGTACTTTCTAATGCCACCATAAATTATAGTGGGAAGCAGTAAAAAAAATTCAAATGGGGTGGAATTGGAAAAAATCCAATTTCTCCACAGTTTTACACGTTTTGTTTGCACGACGTTCTGTTTGCAGCAAAACTGAACCATTTCCTTTATTCTCTGGGTCAGTATGATTACAATGATTTGCCATATGTATAGTTTTTTTATGTCTAAATTGGGTAAAAATAAATTTAAACTTTGAAAAAAAAAATTTTTTTTTTATATCACCATATTTTGACCCTCATAACTTCTTATAGTTATATATACTGAGCTGTGTGGGTGCTCATTTTTGCTGGGCAATCTGTAGTTTTTATTGATATTAATTTGGAGTATGTGTGACTTTTTTATTACATTTTATTACATTTTTATTAGTAGGAGAAGCAATAGAAAAATGGCAAATTGTCCATTTTGACCCTGTTTGCTAAAATACTTATTAGCAAAGGCGGCTCTTGTGCTTTCATGTCCAAGTTATGATAGTGTGCTATTTAGTGATGGCATCATCCATGGACTCTCAAACCCATCTGGACAATATATTTATGATACAGTATCACAAAACTTTAGTGCAGTTTTTAAAAATAAGGCTTAGGGCCACAATAAATGCATGTATTAAATTAAGCACCTAACTAGATGGGAAATAAATGTTATCCAGTTGGAGGTCTGACTGGTGGAAGCCTAACCAATCAATAGATCAGAAATCCCTGGTCACTCGACACAGAATTTTTGGTTGCTTTTCTTTTTAGCAGTACTATAACCTGTGGGCACATTTATTAAGAACGGCATTTTAGACACAGGTCTTAATAAGCCCGTGCACTAGTGGTGGATGCACAGGCCTCTACATAACTTCAGCTCATCCAACGATGATTCTAAATTTAAGACAGCTAACTTGCTGTCTTACATTTAGACCATTTTATACGGCTAAACCAGGTGTAGAAAATAATGAATAAGATGAGCCTGCCAGCCAGTCCCCTTCCCCACCCACACCATGCCCACTTTTTTAGACTTGGCGTGAGTGGGGAAGAAGTCTCCAAAAGTGGTGTATGTCTCTTCATAAATGACCCCCAGTGTCTTTCTGTAGCAGTCAACACAGAGAATATATTGTTAGTTTACTGTTGCAAAGAGTGAAAGATGTCATCGGAGAAGTATAGTAGATGTAGAATTGGGATAACGGTATGATACGGTTATTGTTCTTTTGATGACTATGGGTGAAGATGCTCACAGAAGAGTATTGCACTTATCTGTGTAATGTTTGATGCTGTCATTGAATCTCTTATCTTCCATCCCTGTCTGGCTATAGTGATGGTCTTAGGAAAAAAAGTCAAGTGAGACTGTCTGTCATTCTAAAAACCCAAACAAAGGAGGAAGTTAAAGAGCCAATAGCAGAAAGTAGCATAAATGGAGTGATTTCAAAAAATTATATCCAGAACACCATCCACCTGTTTTTAATAAAAATAAAAAAAATACATAGAATTTCCACATCTAGGCAGTTTTGTATCTATGATACTGGCTGACCTGTTAAATGTGCACTTGGCAGCTAAAGACATGTATTGGTCCCATGTTCATATTTACCCACATTGCTGAGAAAAATGGAGTTTGTCTCTGCAACTGCTGCACCCTTTTCACATTGATTGACAGGACCAGGCACTAAAAACGTAATCATATCTGGCCCTGTTAGGCCTCATGCACACGACTGTATTTTGTTTCCTGTGTCCGATCCGTTTTTTTTTAGGATAGGATGCGGACCCATTCATTTCAATGTGTCCGCAAAAAACGATGACAGCACACCGTGTGCTGTCCACATCAGTATGTCCGTTCCGTTGCTCCGCAAAAAGAAATAGTGCATGTCCTATTTTTTTCTAGTTTGCAGACAAGGATAGGCATTATTACAATGGATCCGCAAAAAAAACGGATCCGCAAAAAAAAATACGGATGTCATACGGAACGTCATCCGTTTTTTTTGCGGATCCGCCATTTGTGGACTGCAAAACACATACGGTCGTGTGCATGTAGCCTTAATCAATGTGGAGAGGGTGCAGCAGTTGTAGAGAGAGCACAGCCTTTAGGTGTAAAGCCAACTGTCCTGTTGCTCCTAGAGGCTCATTTGCATATATTAAAACATAATTTTTCATATACTTATAGATAGTGTTGAACAAATCAAATTATCCCAAATTTACTTTGATCCGAATTTCAGGAAACATTAGTCCTGCCACGAAGCTGAATTTCCTTGTGCTTCGTAGTAACTAATACATTTTCCTTGAAATGGCGGTATAAAAAAAAAAATATCATACTCACCTCATCCATTTAACCTCATCTGTGCAAAGAGACCGCCACGGCCATCTTGATTGAAGATACCATGCAAAATCTTGTGCATGGTGACATATGACTAGATTTTGCATGGTGTCTTCAATCAAGATGACCGCAGCAGCCTCTACGAGATCAAATGGATAAGGTGCAAATTTGTGTAAATGGATTAATCCCTGAAAGCCCTCAATTAGAGATGAGAGAATTTCTCAAAAAATAGATTCGGCCTGGTCGCAGAATTTTTTGAAGAAAAAATCGTAAAAAAACTGCTGATTACTGATTGCAGAGAGTCCTTATAGTGGTGTAGAACACTGTGCCTTGCAGTAACACACATAGCGAGTCTTCTGTGGTAGTGAAACAATACTGTGAGTCGGTATGACATGTCGATGTCAGGCATCACTCTTAGAATCACTGCACACTTATCTGGGCAGTTACGGTGCCAAAACTGACCAAATAACTGAAGTGTGAACTTAGCCTTACAGATCAATGTTAGCACCAGGTATAAAGATAGAACCGTGCCAAGGCCCAAGATCCTACTAAAGCGTAAAAGAGCGCACTCCATTTTACACCAATTCACTGATTCCACATAGATTTCTACAGAACCTGTTCTATTGTTAGCAGTAATTTTGTGTTGACACAATTATTTTGCCCTTCCTCTGATCCTTTAGAACAATAACCCCCAAAAAACGGATCCTGTCTGTGGAGCACCCACCTTCACTCGGTCAGCATTTGGCCAGTAATACATCAGTATTGCAAAGCCCCAAAAAAATGGAGTGGATCCAAAGCAGAGATGACATGTGAATGTTTTGTACTCACTCCTGCTTTTGGCTACTAAATCATAAGCCAATTCTGATGCAAAATAGGGACCATGTCATGCAGGCCTTATAGATGTTACATAGACAGGATCTGTTGTGCGTCTCATTTTTCCTTCCTTCTGACAGATAAAAAGAAGGGTCAAATAAGTGATGATGTCAGCCAGGCCGAAAGGAAAAATTGCTGCCCAGTCATGAAGTGGAAAGGATGGGAACAGCATGAGAAGTCCACAGAGTGGCCCTATGATATAGTAGTGAGGTGGAAGCAGCATGAAGAGACCACAGAGTGGCCCATTGACAGAGTCTGGAGGTGGCAGCAGCATCAGGAGGAGGCCACAGGGTGGCACAATGACAGTGTAGAGGTAACAGCAGCATTAGGAGGCCACAGGGTGGCATAATGACAGAGCGTGGAGGTGGCGGCAGCAGCATCAGGAGGAGGCCACAGGGTGACACAATGACAGTGTGGATGTGGCAGTAACAGAATCAGGAGGCCACAGAGTGGCACAATGACAGAGTGTGGAGGTGGCGACAGTAGCAGCATCAGGAGAAGGCCTCAGGGTGGCACAGTGACAGTGTGGAGGTGGCATCAGCAGCATCAGGAGGCCACAAAGTGGTCCCATGACAAAGTGTGGAGGTGGCGGGAGCAGCAGCATCAGGAGGAGGCCACAGGGTGAAACAATGATAGTGTGGACATGACAGTATCAGCATCAGGAGGCCACAGAGTGGCACAATGACAGAGTGTGGAGGTGGCGGCAGTAGAAGCATCATGAGAAGGCCTCAGGGTCGCACAATGACAGTGTGGAGATGGCAGCAGCAACATCAGGAGACCTGAGTGGTGAGGTGGCAGCAGCATCAGGAGACCACAGAGTGAACCGGTGACAGAGTGGGGAGATGGGTGGCAATACCAAATTCCAGCAGAAGATGGTGGGTAAAAGAAGGAGCACTTGGCATCAGATGTGTGGCATTAAGCGGGTGGCAGTATCAGAATAGAAGCTGAGGCAGGTAGCCAGAAGAAACCGGTCTCTTTTGTCAAAGTGTTGGTGTGGCACCATGGATGATTTAGTCTGATGCATCAGGCATTGGTGGGTGGAAATCTTGGCTGATCCATGCCAGATTCATCTTGACAAAGGTCAGTCTCTCCACATTTTGGGTGGACAGGCAAGTTCTTCTTGGGCTAACTATGGCCCCCGCTGCACTAAACACCCTCTCTGATGCCACACTACTGGCCAGGCAGGACAGCTTTTCCAGAGCAAACTCTGCTAGTTGTGGCAACAAATCCAGTAGTCCAGTGGATCGTTAATCTGGGGTGGCAGAGCTCTGTGCATGTATGCCACCAGCTGCTGGTTCAGGTCCTACTCCAGGTCTAGCTACTGCTGCTGGTGAGTAGTTCTTTCACTAGGCGGGTGCAGAAAGCTGCTTATCAACGACTTTAGACTCAAGTTGCTGCTGATGGAGCTGGAACTGCTCCTACCCCTGCACCCTGCCATAGCAGCCATAGCAGAGGAATGTGAGCGCAGAGGTTGGACGATGGGGCAGATAGGCAGTGGCCAATTTACTACGTAGGATGTATCTATAGTAGTTCAGTTTGTCCTCCCTCTCAACGGGTAGTGAGGGTCCAACAAGGTGGAGAGCCAGAAGTCATCCCTTTGCCGAATGGTGACAATTCGGCTGTCACTACTATGCAAGTAGGTGAGCATGCATTGGGTCATTTGTACAATTGACTCAGAGGGACTCCCTGCCTCCATCTCCACTGCATATTGCCACGGTGTATCTGAGTCCTCTGCCTCATCTTCCTCATTGCCTCCTGTCAACTGTATATAAAAACCACCCATTTTGCTATACATTGCTTGTGCTAAGCCAAATTACAGACAACACACATATAATACAAAGACATGTTTATTATGTCACATATGATGGACATACACCTATATAACAGAATAGTAAAATCACTGCAGATAGTTGCTGAGAAGGTGACACCCCCCAATTACAAGGTCAACAAATATCACTTTATCAAATTATCACAGATTGAGTAAAATATTAAAACTCTGACATGGATAGTAAAGATAAAAGTGTCCTAACAGTGCCCTGTTGATCAGTATAAGATGGTAATGGCTATATTGTCCAGTGCATTAGCAGGGCATTGTGTATCACCTTCAAATGGACAATAAGCCAAAATATATCTATTCAAGAGTCCACAAAGGGAAAGAACTAAATAGTCTCCAAAAATAGGACTAAGAGATAAATACAATATGCATGCAAGTAATGCAGTATAAAACTGGCACTGAGAAAAAGTCAGACATACAGACCGATAGCTGGGGTGAGCAGGAGGGGTATTACATGTACATGTGTGTTGTCTGTAATTTGGTTTTGTATAAATTTACCCACGCATGAGTTTTGATTATATGGTGGCTTTTGTTTGGTTTTCACATTGCTTATGCTCCATTGTCCTCCTCCTCCAGTTGACCCCGCACAGGGCTCATGTGGCCATGAGATCTAGACGTAACGTCTCCAATCCCCTGACCAGCCAGATTTACCAGCATCTGTTCAAGGACATGAAGCACTCGAATAACGTTGTTCATCCCGTAGTCCTGACAAATAACGTGGCCTCCTCCAAGAGCCTGAGCAAACGGCAGGTGTAGCGCATAAGCTGCCACTGGCTGATATCGAAATTACACTGGGGAGTACTTCTGTCCACTTGAATCATCAAGAAAATAGTTTATTGCCTTTCTCTGATCGTATAGTTGGTCCAACATATGGAAGGCAAAATTCCAACGGGTGGAAACATTGTATATCAGCCTATGTTGTGGGATGCCATTCTGCTGCTGCAGCTTAAGGAGGGTGTGCTTTGCGGAGTACGAGTGGCTGAAGTGCATGCAATGATTCCTGGCTATTTTTAGGATGTCTTGCAAATGGGTGGAAGACTTCAGGAACTGCTTGCCAACCAGATTGAACATGTGCGCCATGCAGGGTGGATGGCTCAGCCCTCCTTAACAGAGAGCCAACACAATGTTCTTCCCATTGTCGGTCACCATGGTTCCGATTTTGAGTTTTCTTGGAGAAAGCCAGGATTCAATTTCTTTATGAAGGACATGGAGCAGTTCCTCCCCTGTGTGAATCCGTTCGCCCAGGCAAATAAGGTGCAAAACAGCATGACACCGCCATGCCCTGCACATGTGGTATGCTGGAGGGGCACTCTGAATTGTCACTGCAGTGGAGACTGAGGACACTGTGGAGGATGAGGAGGTAAAGGCGGACATTGTCGCAGGACCAATGGCGCGAGACCGTTATGGCAGAAGCTGTGTCACCTGGCCAAGTTGTTGGTGTGGCTGTGCAGGAACCACATTCACCCAGTGGGCATTAAAGGACATGTATTGTCCTTGACCGTAGTTATAGCTCAACAAGTGTCGTGCACTTTGGCCAACACCGACAGGCTCAAGGACTGGCCCACCTTCTGTTCTACATGTGTGTGCAGGGCTGGTACTGCCTTTTCGGCAAAGAAATGATGGCTTGGGACTCCACCTTGGCTCGGCACAAGCCATCAGTTCTCTGAAAAGTGAAGAGTCTACCACTTGGAAAGGGAAAAATTGCAGCACCAGCAACTTGGCCATGAGCACATTCAGCTTCTGTGCCATTGGAGGAGTGCACACATACTGTTGTCTCTTGGCAATCGCTTCTGTGATTGATTACTGACAGAATGACTGACGAGGAGTAGGAGGAGAAGCAGGAGCATCAGGACCAGAACATGATGGGAAGGACAGACAGCTCCTTCGGATGAGGTGGTTGTGCCTTGACTGCCTGAAATCGGGTGTGTGCCCCTGGGTGATGTAGCGGTTGCTGCATCAGGCTAGACCACCACATCGGAAAAACTGTTCTCCCAGGCAGCTTTATGGTGATGCTGCATATGTTGATGCAGGAATGTGGTGCCAACATTGGCACCCTGGCTATGCTTCATCTTCTGCCCACAGATTCTACAAATGGCCATGTTCACCTCCTCTGGCTTAACAAAAAACTGCCACAATGGCAAGTAGGTGATTTTACCCCCAAAATTCCGCACTAACTGACTGCTACTGCAGCTGCTTCCCTGAATCCCTGCACCACTACTTTCCAGGCAGGTAGGCTCCTGCGAAGCGGGTAGTCTACCCTGGGCATGTTTTGCTCCCAACCTCCTACTGCTGCCATCCTTCTGGCTCCCGGCCACACTAGCGGCTTGCTGGCTCCGCTGCTGCCTCACGGCCAAGCTGCCACCCTCTTCTCTTGATGATGATGAGGCCCCTAATTCACCCGGCTCCCAAGTGTGATCAGCTACATCATCATCATCATCATCATCACTGATTACTGTCTGCACAGAACTGATGTCCTCCTCAATGGTCTGTGGGTCAGGAGCCTGACCGTTCACAATTCCAGCTCCCACACCACTCTCCTTATCATTACTTGCCTGCCTAGCTGAGGAAGCGGTGGATGTCTCCTCCACATCTTGGCTGGCCAGTAGTTGCTAAATGTCCTCTAGTAGCTCGTCCTCACTGTATAGTGGAGCTTAGCCCACAGCATATAATACTTGTCTGGCTGAGGGAACAGAAAAGGACAGAGGCAGGTTGAGGACAGGTGAAGGCATAGGGCCTCCTCCTGGGCCATGCCAACTAATGCTTGTGTCTGACGAACCGTCTCTCGGCTGGGGGTGTCTGATGTTAATTGGGATGAAGTGGATGACCGAGTCAAAGAAGGCTTTAGAACATATAACTGTACCACTGAACCACAAATAGGCCCTTACTTTTTTCCACCTATACATCCCACAAAACGCTTTGGAACATACAACTGACAAAGCCTACATGGCGAAACACATGTCGAGGTTGAGGCATTTGGGGACCAATTGTCACCGCGAGCAGTAGCAATATGGGTATGTAATATGGAGACGTAGTTGATGTCTAAACTGGTGGATTTACTTAGTTAAGTGACATGAGCATTTAGTAACATAATCTACAGGTTTTGAAACATCTACCCTTTGAAGAATCATGATACTGAAAGGCTTGTCATACATTGCCTTGTATATGAATATGTATTAATAATTGCTTTAATTGGCTACACAGTGTCGATGGAGCATCTTTGATTTCTATTATTATTAATACAAATCACGTAGATCTTCAGTCTGAAATGTATTAGTTCATGAGTAGATTAAAAACCTTCCAATATCCAAATGTTTTCTGTTTCATCAAAATCTGTACACTTCTCTTTTGACATTCATTTTAAGGAAACAACAAAAGCAATTGAAAGAAATCAATCATCGTGAGCTGTACAAGACAATTTAAACAAAATAGGGGCAGACTAGAAAAAAAAATGTATTACAGTATTATACAGCTTTAGACGCTTGGTTATATGACTTCAGTCGCAGAATGTATTTTAAAGAGAGGAAAGGGAACTGAAATGCAAGATGTAACTTGACACGTAGGGGAAGATTAATCATCTCCCTTGTGCATGAAATTGTGGAATTAAAAACTTGCAACCATTTTTAGCAGCGCCTTTTTAAAAGGGAGGGGGGGGGGGGGGGCGATGCATGTCTGACATGCAATTCAAGTTTATGGAGCTGCCAGAAATTGCCAAGCACTTGGTAATCTGTTGCAGCCTCGTAGAGTAGAATGGAGAATCAGATATATATGCATGTCTGCCACTCCATTCAGAAGGGGAAAACAGCCCCCCTTTCTGGTGATCAGCTTGGGCCCCAGGGTTCAGACTCCCGCTGATTACACTGTGGATAGGGAATAAATTATTGTCATGGTTCAATCCCTTTGACCCATTAATTTACCATGATGCATATGACACAGAAATCCAGAGGACACCTGCACCATAGACTAAGCATAATGCAGTGTGTTAGTTTTGCCCCTATTGTGATATATAATAGTAGAGATAAGTTAAGGAGAGGTAAGTGGAGCAGTTATGAATTTGGTAATTAAAACATACTGGTTTTTAACTAAAACTGTGAACTTAGATACATACAAAGTGACAGGTAATCTAATAAATATATATATATATATATATATATATATATATATATATACATATTCAATGCATATGTAAGCCCTAAATGCTGAATAATGAAATGTGTTTGCTGCCTGCAATACATCTCACAGAATAGTTACCCCGGGCACTGCATGAGATTTATGCTAGCGTTTCACTGAACACAAGGTATGTATAGCTGGGAAAACTGGATATTAAAGCCTTTTTATCACCCCATGATTCAGCAGTGACATCCATCAGTCAACGCAGGTTCCATAACACAAAGAAAATTGTAATGAATTGTCAAGATCTCTTGAGGCTGAAACAAAAACAAAACTTGTGATGTTACACTACAGCACTACAGCAGAAGGATTAGTCATGCAGGACCCAGTGGGCCATGAGCTGCTGACGGCCCACCTTCTAATGCCTACAGTAAGCGCCTTTCAAATTTCCTGTCGGTTCAGGCAGTAAGCAGGAAGAGATAAAATGTCCGGAGCTTCTATGAGATAGAGTAAAGAGGTACTACATTTTCTATTTAACTGCTACACTCAGAAGGCCAAGCTACATAAACTTGTCAGAGGGTGATGGAGAAGCCAGACCAGTAGAGATACAAAGAACACTGGACCACCTGTATGTTATTCATTACGTGGGATATTGTGGATCAGTGCGTAACTCTGTTTTCTTACATTAATGAAGTTCTGGGTTTGAACCCAAATGATTGCATTCTTATGTGGGATTCCTTGGAGTGATCTGGTCCCCCACGTCACCACATACACACACATCAAAACATACTGATAGCTAAGTTAACTAGAGATGAGCGAATCAAATCCCACAAAGTGGAATTCGATCTGAATTTCAGGATAAATTTGATTCACGTAGAAGCCAAATTTCCTAGTGCTCAATGTCATTGAATCGATTTAACCTGAAATAGTATAAAAAAACATAAAAATTCTAACTTACAGTACCTCCTCCATTTGCTCATGATGGGCCGCCTGCCTCCATCTTGCTTGAAGATCTCGTCTGAAATCCCGTGAGGCACAAAATTACATCATCACGCCGGCCGGTGTGATGATGTCATACGTCACCATGCCAGCTGGCGTGATGACGTAATCTCGCGCCACACAGGATTTCGGCCGAGATCTTCAAGCAAGATGGTGGTGGTCGGCCCGTCACGAGCAAATGGAGGTGGTAAGTTCGGTTACTTTTTTTTTATTGTTAATTTTCCATTAACCACTTCAACCCCGCTAGCTAAAACCCCCTTCATGACCAGGCCACTTTTTACACTTCTGCACTACACTACTTTTACCGTTTATCGCTCGGTCATGCAACTTACCACCCAAATGAATTTTACCTCCTTTTCTTCTCACTAATAGAGCTTTTATTTGGTGGTATTTCATTGCTGCTGACATTTTTACTTTTTTTGTTATTAATCGAAATGTAACGATTTTTTTGCAAAAAAATGACATTTTTCACTTTCAGCTGTAAAATTCTGCAAAAAAAACGACATCCATATATAAATTTTTTGCTAAATTTATTGTTCTACATGTCTTTGATAAAAAAAAAATGTTTGGGCAAAAAAAAAAAAATGGTTTGGGTAAAAGTTATAGCGTTTACAAACTATGGTACAAAAATGTGAATTTCCGCTTTTTGAAGCAGCTCTGACTTTCTGAGCAGCTGTCATGTTTCCTGAGGTTCTACAATGCCCAGACAGTACAAACACCCCACAAATGACCCCATTTCGGAAAGTAGACGCCCTAAGGTATTCGCTGATGGGCATAGTGAGTTCATAGAACTTTTTATTTTTTGTCACAAGTTAGCGGAAAATGATGATTTTTATTTTAATTTTTGTTTTTCTTACAAAGTCTCATATTTCACTAACTTGCGACAAAAAATAAAAAATTCTAGGAACTCGCCATGCCCCTCACGCAATACCTTGGGGTGTCTTCTTTCCAAAATGGGGTCACTTGTGGCGTAGTTATACTGCCCTGGCAATTTAGGGGCCCAAATGTGTGAGAAGTACTTTGCAATCAAAATCTGTAAAAAATGGCCTGTGAAATCCAAAATGTGCACTTTGGAATATGTGCCCCTTTGCCCACCTTGGCTGCAAAAAAGTGTCACACATCTGGTATCGCCGTACTCAGGAGAAGTTGGGGAATGTGTTTTGGGGTGTCATTTTACATATAACCATGCTGGGTGAGAGAAATATCTTGGCAAAAGATAACTTTTCCCATTTTTTTATACAAAGTTGGCATTTGACCAAGATATTTTTCTCACCCAGCATAGGTATATGTAAAATGACACCCCAAAACACATTGCCCAACTTCTCCTGAGTACGGCGATACCAGATGTGTGACACTTTTTTGCAGCCTAGATGCGCAAAGCGGCCCAAATTCCTTTTAGGAGGTCATTTTTAGACATTTGGATCCCAGACTTCTTTTCACGCTTTAGTGCCCCTAAAAAGCCAGGGCAGTATAAATACCCCACATGTGACCCCACTTTGGAAAGAAGACACCCCAAGGTATTCAATGAGGGGCATGGCGAGTTCATATAAATATTTTTATTTTTTTGCATAAGTTAGCGGAAATTGATTTTTTTTTTTGTTTTTTTCTCACAAAGTCTCACTTTCCGCTAACTTAGGACAAAAATTTCAATCTTTCATGGACTCAATATGCCCCTCAGCGAATACCTTGGGGTGTCTTCTTTCCGAAATGGGGTCACATGTGGGGTATTTATACTGCCCTGTCTTTTTAGGGGCCCTAAAGCGTGAGAAGAAGTCTGGAATATAAATGTCTAAAAATGTTTACGCATTTAGATTCCGTGAGGGGTATGGTGAGTTCATGAGATTTTATTTTTTGACACAAGTTAGTGGAATATGAGACTTTGTAAGAAAAAACAAACAAAAAAATATATATATATTTCCACTAACTTGGGCCAAAAAAATGTCTGAATGGAGCCTTACAGGGGGGGGGGGGGTGATCAATGACAGGGAGGTGATCAATGACAAGGGGGTAATCACCCATATAGACTCCCTGATCACCCCCCTGTCATTGATCACCCCCCTGGTAAGGCTCCATTCAGACGTCCGTATGATTTTTACGGATACATGGATACATGGATCGGATCAGCAAAACACATGCGGACATCTGAATGGAGCCTTACAGGGGGGTGATCAATGACAGGGGGGTGATCAATGACAGGGGGTGATCAGGGAGTGTATATGGGTGATCACCCGCCTGTCATTAATCACCCCCCTGTAAGGCTCCATTCAGACGTCCGCATGTGTTTTGCGGATCTGATCCATGTATCCATGGATCCGTAAAAATCATACGGACGTCTGAATGGAGCCTTACAGGGGGGTGATCAGGGAGTGTATATGGGTGATCACCCCCCTGTCATTGATCACCCCCCTGTAAGGCTTCATTCAGACGTCCGTATAATTTTTACGGATCCATGGATACATGGATCGGATCCGCAAAACACATGCGGACGTCTGAATGGAGCCTGACAGGGGGGTGATCAATGACAGGGGGGTGATCAATGACAGGGGGGTGATCAGGGAGTTTATATGGGGTGATCATGGGTGATCAGGGGTTCATAAGGGGTTAATAAGTGACAGGGGGGGGGTGTAGTGTAGTGTGGTGTTTGGTGCGACTTTACTGACCTACCTGTGTCCTCTGGTGGTCGATCCTAACAAAAGGGACCACCAGAGGACCAGGTAGCAGGTATATTAGACGCTGCTATCAAAACAGCGTCTAATATACCTGTTAGGGGTTAAAAAAATCAGATCTCCAGCCTGCCAGCGAGCGATCGCCGCTGGCAGGCTGGAGATCCACTCGCTTACCTTCCGTTCCTGTGAGCGCGCGCGCCTGTGTGCGCGCGTTCACAGGAAATCCCGGCCCTCGCGAGATGACACGTATATGCGTCACTGTGCGCAGGGCTGCCGCCTCCGGACCGCACATCTGCGTTAGGCGGTCCGGAGGCGGTTAAGATGCCACAATCATGTATGAACGCGGCATCTGAGGTGTGCAATGACGGGGGCGTCGTTATGGTTCCTCCCTGTCATTGCACCCGCTACTTACAAAACAATTCTCTTTGTGACAAAGTATTTTGCCACAAAGCAAATTTTTTGGGGTAAATTCGGCTAATCAACCGAATCAAACTTTTAAGAAATTCGCTCATCTCTAAAATTAACCTTCATGTGAATGAGTCCAGTACAAGAAAGGGACTGATATGCAGAAAGACAATGGGTGAATTGTATCACTCTTGGATATCGATTTTTTGGGTGTGCACATTTTGTAGCCAGTCTTATTTTGCACAAGCATGTGTGGTTAGGTATGCTAATTAGTTCCACTCCAGATTTATCACTGCAGGTTTTAAAAGTCACAAAAAAGTTGCTAAATCACCCAGCGAAGGAGGGGGTGGCATAGAAACATTGGAGTAGCAATTCTAGACAAAAGCATTAGCGTTAAAGATTACCCAAATTCATCAAAGATCATGCCATCTCCAATGGCTCAAAGAAAAACCGACTTGAAAAAGTCCCTTAATGATACATTCTTCCCAATCTCTACATGACACTGCAGCAGCGAGGTATATAAGTCAATCATAGGAATGCCTTTAAAGGGGTTATCTAAAACAAAAATACCTTAGAGAGTGGCTGACCAGTTGTGGGTTTCATACTTACCTGATTCCTACTGCTGGGTTCCTGTTCTATTGCTCCTCAGCTGTCCCAGGGCTCTGCAGTGTTGACCAGTGTTGGCCGTAGCACTGCCCTGTCACCCATGTGGCATGTCACTGCAGCATCTGGTGATTGGTCAGAGCGGTCACATGGTGCAGGTTAACAGGATGTTGAAGCTAGAGCATTGTGGAGACACAGAGATGGCCAGGGAGCAATGGATATGGAACACATTGGTGGGGAACAAGTAAGTATTACCAATAGGATAGTTGCCTACCCCTTAGGAAACTCCCCAGCAGCCATTTTGTGCTTTTTTTGCAGTTCTGGAGAGAGAGAGCAAGAGCAGTGTCATTGCTGTGCTCTGTGCTTTGATGAATCGTCTACATTAGATAGTTAGCTCATATGTATATATATATATATATATATATATATAATGCAGATAGTTAGTGGGAGATAGTCAGTGTAGGTTAAATAGTGATATATTGTAGCTGATTCCAGTGCAGGGTGTTAGGTAGTGTGATAGGAATTACTGTTTCTCTGCTGTCCATACATACATGCTACAGACATACAGTAGTGATGTGATGTCACAACAATACTTAGTGCACCCATCAGTAATATCTACTCAGACCTGATAAAATGTGAAGTTGCATGTATTGTGCAAAAAATATGAGCATCATTAGTGCCAATTTGTGCAATCGTGAAAATAATGACTGGAGATCACGAATTCTAGAATTTGCAAATTTATTGCAAAAATTGGGCTAAAAAATTCATGAAATATTGCGAAAATTAATATTGCCTATGCTGCTCATCACTAGTAATAATTAGCCCCACCATAGGTCGGCCACACTCTGAGGTATTTTTAAGTCTTGGATAACCTCTTTAAAAGTATCATTTGGACATAATAAATATGAATCACATTTTGCTAGTGACTGATACATTTTTAGCTTTCCTGTTAATGCAGATTGGGTGGAATTAAAAACAGTCAAACAAAATATATTTGTTCAACTTTTCCCAACAAAACAGGCAGATCTGTAGAGTAGTGCCATCTGACTGCCTTGCTGCAGCACTCATAATAGCAGTGCACTAAAATGTCCAGTGGCACAATTTAGCTCTAATAATAATATTGTATATAGCACAACAGACATATTTAACACATGATGGGTTATAATATCACTAACGGAAAGTGAAATTGAGATATGACATTTAGGAATTATCCAGCATTTTTCCACTGCAGCAGCCAGGTATAGTTCGTGGCTGGTTCTTTTTAATGAGCTATGTACACATTCTTCTTGTAGGGAAGAGAATTCTATTTGCTCTAAAATTGAATTGTTAATTTGAATCCCCTCTGGTGATGCTATAGGAAATTTGATATATTTAGCAAATTGTAATATGTTCAGGTGAAATGCAATGGCATAAAATTCAGCTCATGGAAATGTCTTCTTTGTCAAGTAATTCTTTCTGAAACATGGCTGCTCCATTCATTTTTACAATACCAAAAAAGTAGTATTATAACTAATAACACAAGAGGTAGATATAATTGCATTATTGCCTGGGTATAATGTAGAAAAGTCCTGAAATTAAAAAAAATGGAAGGAATGACAAGTAGCTACCGTCACTGAACGGAAATTGGCCGCTTTAATATTAATGCATACAGCTTCCAGAATTAGAGGTATTTCTTACATTTTAGATTACAAACACTACGCTGTACCTAATACTTTATTGTGATATTATGCTATTGGTGTCAACATTTTCAAAGAGATTCTGTTTTTAAGGCACCAGGGTCATGATCAGACATAAAGTCAATTTTGTGTCAAGCAAAACTCTGCATATTTCTGTAATGAGACAACCCCTTTAAAGGGGTTCTCTGGGATTGGGATACATATTGATAGATTAACTCCATGATAGGTCCTCAATATGATATAGGGAGGGGTCTGAATCCCAGCGCCCCACCAATCAGCTGTTTGAGGAATTTTCCTCATAACTTACCAAGTACAGCGGCATCCAATGGATAGCCGGCATGCTTGGATAGCCGGCATACTTGGTTTGGCAGCTCAGCTCCACTCACTTAAATGGGACTGAGCTAATCTTAGGCTATGTTACCAAAGAACATGGAGTCACATAGCCTAGAAAGTGCTCACAGAGACCCTTATCCTCCCCATACAGCTCAATGGCAGGGGGGCTGGGAGCAAGATCCCTGCCAATCTGACATTGGTGACCTATTCTGAGTCACTAGTTTTCAGTATGACATGTTTGCTGCAATAAAGTTTGGAGAAACTGGAGTGGTGAGAGCTGACCCCTGTTTGCCGATTTCTAGCCACTACAGCCTCCTTGAGTTCAAAGGAGAGATGAGTTTCTCTAATCAAATCCTTGGAAGAGCCAAGAAAGCAGTTGATGCGTAGATTTGTTTTCTCCTAGTTGGTGAGATTAGATAAAGTGGAACCTGAATATCCCTTTAAATTTCAGCTTTTGGAAAAGCAACATTTAGGTGGGTTTAATTTAACTCCCCCCCCCCCCCCCACAGGATAGCAATTTATGGGTGGAGTCACAAGAGATATTTGGTGAGCCATCATTCTTTTGATATGGACGGTCCTTATTAGTAACTCTTCACCTGTTTTACTTTATTAAGTCTGAAAAATAGTTAATCTAAAAATGGTAGGGTTACCATCCAGTCTAGTGATGTCAATACCCAATTGGCTATTCCTCTGCTGTTTGGCATTTGTGCCTCAGCCACTTTATGCACTAAAGTAGAAATTTACTTTCAACTTCTCACAAAAAAAAAAATATGAACATGTTATCTTTGTTTATTTATGTGTTGGGAAACTTTGTCTAGTTAAATTAAGCCTGAAGTCTTCAGTGGTCTCTTAGAGAAAAACCTTAAGGTCATTTATTGATTGTTCAAAAGTCACCGCTTAAAGAAAATGTCACTTAGCAAGATGCACAGATATGTGAGATTAAAAATAAAACTGATCACTTGTATGGTATTCTTTTATGATTCAACATATTTATCAAATTCAAAAGAAAAAAGTTTGTTTCAATCAGAAAATATGTCCTATGAACTTAAAAAATTAAATGGTGAAATTGAGTTTGTTGCATTCATGTCAAGGATCGGGAGAGAAGGGCAAATAGCAATTTATATAAATAAGCATTTTCTTTGGGGTTTACTAGTGTCAAAGGAAACAAGACACACTTGATTGCTTGTCATTTTAAAGGTTGACAAGCATTTTAGAAAAGTATTTTACCCTACGATCACTAATTTTCATAGGATCAAGCAATAATATGTATACTTTACATTAATACTTACAGCCATTTTCATTGTTATTTTTCCATTGTGTCCCAGATAAAGCTGCCTTTATTTGCTGTTATGTATTAGCATAGCTCAAATTTTTTACTGATTTGTCCTTATGTACCACATTAGGAATCTCTTCGCCTTGTGCTGACATTTATTCTTAGTAGTGCGGAACTTCAACCTTCCTCCCCCTGCAGAGAATGCCATGGGAGCTTAACCTATCTACACTAAGTACAGCCAGTTTGATCCCCCCCAAATAAAATTATTGGATATTAATAGATACCTTCCTCTCCTCCACACTCTGATATACACAGAATCACTTCCCTGATATACAATTGCAAAAAAAATATGTGAACCCTTTGGAATGATATGGATTTATGCACAAATTGGTCATAAAATGTGATCTGATCTTCATCTAAGTCACAACAATAGACAATTACAGTCTGCTTAAACTAATAACACACAAATAATTAAATGTTACCATGTTTTTATTGAACACACCATGTAAACATTCACAGTGCAGGTGGAAAAAGTATGTGAACCCCTAGACTAATGCCATCTCCAAGAGCCAATTGGAGTGAGGTGTCAGCCAACTGGAGTCCAATCAATGAGATGAGATTGGAGGCGTTGTTTACAGCTGCCCTGCCCTATAAAAAACACACACCAGTTCTGGGTTTGCTTTAACAAGAAGCATTGCCTGATGTGAATGATGCCTCACACAAAAGAGCTCTCAGAAGACCTACGATTAAGAATTGTTGACTTGCATAAAGCTTGAAAGGGTTATAAAAATATCTCCAAAAGCCTTGCTGTTTATTAGTCTACGGTAAGACAAATTGTCTATAAATGATGAAAGTTCAGCACTGCTGCTACTCCCCCTAGGAGTGGCCGTCTTGTAAAGATGACTGCAAGAGCACAGCGCAGACTGCTCAATGAGGTGAAGAAGAATCCTAGAGTGTCAGCTAAAGACTTACAAAAGTCTCTGGCATATGCTAACATCCCTGTTAGTGAATCTACGATACATAAAACACTAAGCAAGAATGGATTTCATGGGAGGATACCACAGAGGAAGCCACTGCTGTCCAAAGAAACATTGCTGTACGTTTTCAGTTTGCACAAGAGCACCTGGATGTTCCAAAGCAGTACTGGCAAAATATTCTGGGGACAGATGAAACCAAAGTTGAGTTGTTTGGAAGAAACACACAACACTATGGGCCAGATTTATCATTAGCTCAGGTCAGAATAATGGAGTGAAAAAGTCCCCCAAAAAGTCCCAAACGCTAAAACTGCGCACAAATTTGCGACTTTTTTTCTGCTCTGCACTATACTCGCCAGTTTTCTGAAAGTGGGCGTGTTTTCTTATGTAAATGAATCTCTAGACAGATTTACTATTAGGACTATTTAAAAAGTCGCAAAAAAGTTGCATAAAAGTCGCAATTTCACTCCAGTGAGGACCATGCTTATCTTATGAGACTTTTTAATAGAACATGCGACTTTTTTATAAAAACGTGTGACTTTTTCGTAAAGATGTGCGACTTTTGTAAAGCTGCTTACTGACGGATAAACTGCTACCATCAAACCACATTTATTACAGTCTTAAAGGGCCAATCATAAATCTGACTTGGCTAAAACTGACTTTAGCCATATGTGAAAGTGGAGTGAGCTGTCAGAGTCATGATAAATCTGGCCCTATGTGTGGAAAAAAAGAGGCACAGCACACCAACATCAAAACCTCATCTCAACTGTGAAGTATGGTGGTGGGGACATCATGGTTTGGGGCTGCTTTGCTGTGTGAGGGCCTGGATGGATTGCTATCATCAAAGGAAAAATGACTTCCCAAGTTTATCAAGACATTTTTCAGGAGAACTTAAGGCCATCTGTCCACCAGCTGAAGCTCAACAGAAAATGGGTGTTGCAACAGGACAACAACCCAAAGCATAGAAGTAAATCAACAACAGAATGGCTTAATACGACTTCTGGAGTGGCCCAGTCAGAGTCCTGACCTCAACCCGATTGAGATGCTGTGGCATAACCTCAAGAAAGCGATTCACACCAGACATCCCAAGAATATTGCTGAACTGAAACAGTTCTGTAAAGAGGAATGGTCAAGAATTACTCCTGACCGTTGTGCACATCTGAACTGCAACTACAGGAAAGTTTGGTTGAAGTTATTGCTGCCAAAAGAGATTCAACCAGTTATTAAATCCAAGGGTTCACATACTTTTTCCACCTGCACTGTGAATGTTTACATGGTGTGTTCAATGGTATCATTTAATTCTTTGTGTGTTATTAGTTTAAGCAGACTGTGATTGTCTATTGTTGTGACTTAGATGAAGATCAGATCACATTTCATGACCAATTTGTGCAGAAATCCATATCATTCCAAAGGGTTCACATAGCACATACTTTCTCTTGCAACTGTATGTATATAGGTACTGGGAAGAGCATAGATAGGTGACATACAAGTAGTTAGCTAAGTAATCTATGTCAGAAAAGGCTATTGGAAACATTCACACAGACTTACAGCAAATTTCTAGGAAATATTTTAATGAAGACAATTTAGAACATTGCTTAAAATGTGTATAGCCTTTAGGCTTAGTGTTTCTTAGGGAGCAACAGTCTGTTTAGGTAAGTTCCAGAGTAATTTATCTTGTGGGTTCATGTTGGGTAGCACCATTTTTGGTCATTATATTACTTTTATATGACATTTTCACCAGTTACCCCTCCATAGGATCAGTTTCTAATTGTTGGTTTTCCCTGAACTCTGCTAAGGGAATGGTGGAGACTAGCTGCTATGATGTCTCTCATATATAGCACATAGAGAAAAGAGATAAATTCAAACAGTAGGAACAATACAATGGCACTCATCAAATGTCTTATTGCACTTTTAGTTAGAAAAAAACGCTAACCAAATGTCATCCCACTGACCTATGCTAATTTCTCATACACATATACTTTCTCAAGGCCACTTTTTGCTTCTAAACTTTTGTCAATGACTACAGAATAGCTACTTTTTCCATCAGCTACACACTGCTTGTAATAAAAAAAAATTTCCATTATTCAATGCTCGCTGTATTAACAGGAGGTGTGCTCCTAAGTGGGCCATATGTGAACAGTGCTGCTAGAGTATTATTATTTTTTTTGTTTGAGAAAAGAGATCTTGTTCCTTTATTTCTATCTCATACATGATCAGAAGCATCAGAAGTATGGAGAACTGTGTACAGCGTTAATACAGTGTAGCTTTGCCTCCAGTACTTGGGTGAGATAAAATACTTGCTAGAGTTAAAGTATCTCATAAGTGGTATAAGACACATTTTCGATTTATACTATTGCTCTAGATAAATTATCATTAAATAACTAACTAAGTAGACAATTAAAGAGGTTGCATAATGTCCAACTAACTTATTAGGACATAAGGATGTCATAGAGGACCCTTTCTAATAAACAAAACAAAGTTATGCTAAGAAAGAGGCTATCTTCTTTTGATATACTGCATATCATCATGATGTATTTTAGTTTATAGTTTCATAAAAATTTAAGGCTACTAACACATCAGTGTTTTTCCTTTTCTGGTTTTGAGATCCATTATAGGATCTCAATGCCAGAATAAAATGCTTCAATTTTGTCCCCATTCATTGTCACTGGGGACAAAACTGAACTGAATGGAATGCATCAGAATGCATTCTGTTCCATTTCGTTGCATTCCCATGTCAGACAAAAAAAATGTATATATAAAAATCAGTAATCAACGGTTTTCCATCTTTCTGTACAGCATGGGATGCATAGCAAGACGGAGCCAGCATGAAACACAATGTAAGTCAATGGTGCATAATTTTTATTTATTTTTTCAACACATAATAAAATGGATCAGGCACCCATTTACAGTGGGATGCAAAGGTTTGGGCAACCTTGTTAATCGTCATGATTTTCCTGTATAAATCGTTGGTTGTTACGATAAAAAATGTCAGTTAAATATATCATATAGGAGACACACACAGTGATATTTGAGAAGTGAAATGAAGTTTATTGGATTTACAGAAAGTGTGCAATAATTGTTTAAACAAAATTAAGCAGGTGCATAAATTTGGGCACCACAAAAAACAAAATGAAATCAATATTTAGTAGATCCTCCTTTTGCAGAAATTACAGCCTCTAAACGCTTCCTGTAGGTTCCAATAAGAGTCTGGATTCTGGTTGAAGGTATTTTGGACCATTCCTCTTTGCAAAACATCTTTAGTTCATTCAGGTTTGATGGCTTCTGAGCATGGACAGCTCTCTTTAAGTCACACCACAGATTTTCAATTATATTTAGGTCTGGGGACTGAGATGGCCATTCCAGAACGTTGTACTTGTTCCTCTGCATAAATGCCTTAGTGGATTTTGAGCAGTGTTTAGGGTCGTTGTCTTGTTGAAATATCCAGCCCCGGCGCTGCTTCAGCTTTGTCACTGATTCCTGGACATTGGTCTCCAGAATCTGCTGATACTGAGTGGAATCCATGTGTCCCTCAACTTTGACAAGATTCCCAGTCCCTGCACTGGCCACACAGCCCCACAGCATGATGGAACCCCCACCATATTTTACTGTAGGTAGCAGGTGTTTTTCTTGGAATGCTGTGTTATTTTTCCTCCATGCATAACGCCCCTTGTTATGGCCAAATAACTCGATTTTAGTTTCAACAGTCCACAGCACCTTATTCCAAAATGAAGCTGGCTTGTCCAAATGTGCTTTAGCCCACCTCAAGTGGCACTTTTTGTGCTGTGGGCGGAGAAAAGGCTTCCTCTGCATCACTCTCGCATACAACATCTCCTTGTGTAAAGTGTGCCAAATAGTTGAACGATGCACAGTTACTTCATCTGCAGCAAGATGATGTTGTAGGTCTTTGGTGCTGGTCTGTGGGTTGACTCTGACTGTTCTCACCATTCGTCGCTTCTGTCTATCAGAGATTTTTCTTGGTCTGCCACTTCGAGCCTTAACTTGAACTGAGCCTGTGGTCTTCCATTTCCTCAATATGTTCCTAACTGTGGAAACAGACAGCTGAAATCTCTGAGACAGCTTTCTGTATCCTTCCCCTAAACCATGATGGTGAACAATCTTTGTCTTCAGGTCATTTGAGAGTTGTTTTGAGACCCCCATGTTGCTACTCTTCAGAGAAAATTAAAAGAGGAGGGAAACTTACAATTGACCCCCTTAAATACTCTTTCTCATAATTGGATTCACCTGTGTATGTAGGTCAGGGGTCACTGTGCTTACCAAGCCAATTTGAGTTCCAATAATTAGTTCTAAAGGTTTTGGAATCAATAAAATGACAACAGTGCCCAAATTTATGCACCTGCCTAATTTTGTTTAAACAATTGTAGCACCCTTTCTGTAAATCCAATAAACTTGATTTTGCTTCTCAAATATCACTGTGTGTGTCTCCTATATGATATATTTAACTGACATGTTTTATTGTAACAACCAACGATTTATACAGGAAAATCATGACGATTAACAAGGTTGCCCAAACTTTTGCATCCCACTGTACTTGAAATGGTTTTAGTGTCTGATCCGTCTTGGTCATTTTAGAGATAATACAACTGGATCCATTCATAATGGATGCAGCCAGATGTATTATCCTTATGGAAAGTTTTTTTTTTTTTTTTTTTCTGATCCCTGCTGGATCCACACAGATGTGAAAGTAGCCTTTCTTTTCAAGTTGCAGCCATGGTGACACATACCTATGTATTCACTTTATTTCATATTATCTACTGACTTTTTTGTATTTTATTTTTATACCATGTAATGCTACATCAGTGGTTTGCATTTTACATGTATAACTTTTATTTTATTCACTTAAATCTCTGTTTTTGTGAGCACAGTAGCCACTTGGGTGGTTGTACCAGAGATTGACAGCCTTCCTCATATGAGTGTATATATAGATGTAGCTGTCAATCTCTAGGCTACTGAGCTCAGAATGAGCAGAGATATACATGAATAAATTACAAGTTTTACTGAATCATTTCCCATAAAACTATATACAAATCAATCTGCTCAGCTCCTCCTGATCTATAACATGCTGCGGATTGCATTGCATTTTCATGGTGACAGGTCTTCTTTAAAAGTAAAATATAAACAAAAGTAATGACACCTCCGAAATTTTTTCTTTTTCACACATTTAAATGTCATCAACCTGTCACCAGGATTTGTGAAGAGTTAATCAAATTTGGAATGCTACTGATATCATTATCACATAAGATCTATTTGACTTTTCTTCATATTGTGAAATATATCAGTTTCCATGGTTACCAACATTTCCTTAAATATTTATAGTCACAAGATCAATACTGCTGAAAGTAAGCATAAAATTCAATATACTGTGGTGAAGTGATTCATGTCTTCAGCTACAAGTCTCAGTACGATCTCCCCCAATTTAAGAGGTGTTTGACTGCACCAATTTAGCTACTTTCACACTTTTACTTTTCTTGTTTTTTTTCCCCACACATCCCAGCGTGTAATTGACAAGACATCGTTGACTTGGCCCCCATGATGTCCAAGTTGGTGCCATTCATGGATCTACAGTAAATTGACATTCTCACTGCTATAAATTAGTCTATGGAGACAAGATAAGCATAGATTTTTTATATTTTCATACAAGATTTACAAAGAGTTATTCCAATGGTTGTGTCAGTTGAATATCATGACATTTAAGGAAGTTTGATTTTAGGATGTTTACCATCAAATGCATCTCCATTTGTACCTTATTCACTTCTAAATGCTTCAGTCACTAGTGAAGCTGCATCTGGCTTGTAAACAGCTTTTAGAGATTTGATAGGCAGCCAACATAGATATCTCGCATAAGAAGCACTGCTGTCCGATGCTTACTACAAGAACAATCATGTACATACTACAAGAACAATCATGTCGAGCTTAGCATTTTGAGCTTGCACAGGGCATAAGGAAAGAAATGATGAGCATCTGATCACTAGCCTCTGGTCGGCCTGGATATCAGCAGGAGATCAGCTTGAACATTAGCTCTTGTGGATGGTAACCAGCTAGAAATCGAATTTTCTTTTCATGTTGGCTTTCAGTCCACATACATCAATAAGGAGCTGCAGAAAAGCATCTAAGACTTTTCTGCTGTATATGACAAAGTACTTGACAAGCAAAGAAACTTAATTTTAAAACAAATTCTGTTGACTCGTGTTCATGTACATGTATTTAAATAGCAAATATAGCCAAAAGGCAGTCAACAAAGCCCTAGCTATGATAACGTAAATTGTCATATTTTATAGAAAAAAAAACCAATATCACATGTACTGTATGGACTTGAGTCTGTTGCATGTGTCTGTTTTCAATCATAATTAGGTGACTAGTTTTCTGACATAAATATATTAAAAACGTAATGGACCAAATGCTATAAGAAAGGGGTTGCCCCATCCTAACAACTTATAACATCTCCACAGGATAGGGGATAACTGTTTGATTAGTAGGGTCCTCCCGATGGGTCCCTACTGATCAGGAAATCACTCATATGGGCTGCTGTTCCATTGATTTTCAAAGGTGCTTTTCAGAAAGTACCATAGAAACGATTAAGAAATCTCCTGCTATGTGAAACAATATTAGGAAATCTGCTGCAATGTGCCTGATTTGTCATAATTATCTAATAGACATATTGTCCGTACTGTCAATAGCACATTTTCCTCTTCCAAAGCCACTTAAAGAAGTGCTGCCACCAAAATGTTTATCCTCTGGCTTGTTGGTAAGAAAAATAACTTAAATAGTTCTGAAGGTAATTTTCATAATGGTGCCTTTAATCCTGAGATGTATGAGATATACAGTCCTTCTCTGTCACTCATGATCGGCACTTTCTAATTCATAAAACCAACTTATTTGAAGACTGTAAGTGATTCTTGTTATTCATTACTATGAGATGCACCAAAATACTTGCAGTACTAGTAGGCAGGGGATGCAAATTTCGGTGGTATGGCTTCTTTTTAGAAATTAGTTAGGTTCTGATTGGCTGCTGAGGTCAACATGACAATTTCCCTCTAAACAGTTACAGTAAGTTAAGCCTTTTGCTTTACTGTCTACTCTAGTGCCTGGAAACTTAAAGGTAAATATGTAGAAGAGTTAACACACATGCTTAAATAGACGCGTTAAGCCAACACCTTCAATTGCTTTTTAATGGCTTTGGTGAAAGGATATCATGATGAGTTAAGAAATTTGATTTGAGTTTGTGTTAACTGTACTACATCTGTAATATGTCACTAGGAAACTGATTAAATCAGACAAATCACCTTGTAGGGCTGGCTTGTCTGAATGTAATGATACATCACTTAATGATGCGTTGTTTTATTCTGGAGAAAAAGGAATTTTAATACATAAGCTAATTAGCAGTCAAGTACACCAAGGGCGGTCCCAAGCCACTCTGTTCACCCTTGTTTCATCTACTTTTAATGCCAGGACCTTCTTCCCCTTCTTTATTGACAGGGCCAGGTTACGTATAGTCATCTTGCCTGGCCTTTCAATCAAGAAGGAAAGGGAGGGGCTGGAAGAAGAAGTAGGAGGTGTAAGGGTGCAAAAACTGGCACAGCCTTGATGCACGTAACTTCTCAATCAAGTGATCACTAAGTAGAAGTTCATGACATATTGATGGACTATGCTGTCTCTTTATGATTGAAGGAGCATCCTCCATGTACTCTTTTACTCAGCTTGCAACACAATTTGGCAATAACATTTTCTCTGACAATTTTTTAAAATAACTTCTTATTGGTTGACATCAGTAAAAAAATATCCGCCATCCGCCGGCATCTTGATAGAACCTTGCGCGGCCCGTGAAGATGTCACTACGCACGGGATTTTATGCAAGATCTATAATCAAGATGGCATAGACTGGCCCGTTGAGAGCAAATGGATAAGGTAAGTATGATTTTTTTTCTTTTTTACCACCATTCAGGGAAAATCAATTTGTTACCATGAAGCATGAGGTAATTGGGCTTTGCAGCAAATCAAATTTACCTCTTAATTCAGATCAAAGTCCGATTCATGGACTTTTTGGGATTTACTCAATACTAGTCATCAATAAAAAAGTTCTAGACATATTTGGTAACATAATTGGCATAGTCAGTATAAATTTAACAAAACCATATATATATATATTTTTTTTCATTTTTATTGTCTAATATATAGATTTATAGATAAATTGAGCTGTATAAATCACCAATATCTAGTGTAATATTTGGTATTAACAAGGTAATTGATCTCTGTAAAAAGTTTAAATGTTGCATATTCTCATATCAGTTATTTACCATGAGAAAAAAATAGTTATTAACAATTCTTGTTACTCCAGCTAGCATTTATGGAAATAAAAGAATATTGCTTGTTAAAGAATTTAAACCTTATGTACAGTAATGTATTCATCCTCTATAATTAATTCTACCTTATAGTTTGCACTTTATGGTAATCTTGCCCAAGTTACCAATTATGATTCAATTCTCTACCTGGAAGTAGTGTCGGGCATTTAATTTTAACAGGTTTCTCAGGCTCATGATTAAAGATTAATCCCCAAATATTTTATACATTCCTCTTTCCACTTAATTAAGATATCAGCAGTGACATTTTCTCAAAGATAAATCCAGAGCAAGTACTTCATATTTTGGTCTAGCTTATTGTTCAGGAAGAACACGTTTTAACTGATTTCATTGTACTAATACTGTAAGGGAATCTTTTCTTTTGAAAGGTTACATGACACATCTCCAATAATATTCATTCCATTTCAATTTTCTATACCTTTATATATATGTTTAGAAAGCTCAAAACTTAAAGGGGTTGTGCAAAAATAGGAGAGGAGGGTTTAGCAAACTCCCCCTCCCCAATGTAAAGGAAAACTTACATACCTGCTTTCTGGTGGTGGATCTTTGCTTCTTCTCCCCCAGCCTGGCCTGCTTCCCATGCTGTAAACATCCTATTTAATGTTGTCTGCAGCCAATCACTGGCCGGGATGATGACCCACTACCCTTATTCCCTGTCGAATGGTCATATGACGCAAGGGGATCCAGTCACTGCAGCAGCCAGTCATTAGCACAGCATTGCAGGCCAGAAGGAGAAGGAGCGAAGATCCATCACCGAAAAGCAGGTAGTTTTCTCTTTACAGGTCTGGCCAAGTAGGGTGAGGTGGGGTTCCAAACCCTTTCCGATCCTTAAACAAAGCCTTTAAGAGGTAAAGTATTAACCAGTAACTAATATAGAACCTTATAATTAATGATGACTCAGCAATTAAAGGGGTTGTTCTCTCTACGCAATCTCTATATGTTAAAAGTGGTGCCAACAGTAACCCATTGGAAATCCTAGCAGTGTTCATATCCATGCACTGCCACCAATAAAGATTACGCATTACAGGGCCCATTTTTGTACTGATATACACAACTTTTATGTCAGTCATTGATTTTGTTGCAAGTCATTCTACATAAAAATCTGTGACTTTTCCCCGTCCCCTTTCCTGTCAGGTGTAAATAGCAAGGCGTGGCGAGGGCAGGCCGGCAGGCCCATCTCATAAATCATTTTGTCCGCTAGTTTTTGATGTAGAAAAATGGCTTAAACCTACACCAGATTTAAGATTTTAGATTGTTGCACGTCCTACTGGAGGAAGCGACAAAGTTATGTAGAGACCTGCACCTCCACACAACTTTAGTGTTTCCACCAGCAGCACAGGCACATGTTATGCATTCAAGTAAAAAAATATGAAAAATGATGCTTTTGCATATTCCAGCATTATAACTATACATTAATAGGATATATAGACTTCTTAGAGGGAAAACCTTGCACCCACGCAGAGAGCTACTTGCAAAGAAGGACTCAGCATGACTATGTAGTACACGGTCACTCATTTATTGAACAGGTTGCACTTAAAGGTAGTCTGTCACCAACCTGGCCAATCACATAGTTAAGTGGGACACAAAGACATGACACAGATGGCACCTTTGTTTCATTTTTCAGATCATCCAAATCGCCCAAAAAGTCATTTTTATGATATGCTAATGAGCCATCCCGAGTGCCCTGGGGCAGAGAGTTTGCTGAAAGTGACCAAGTTCCCTATCTCACTCGCTCCTAACTCCGCCCCTCAGTACACTCTGGCCAGCCCTTTGGCTCTGTGACATCATATTTTCCTGTAGGCCATTTTCCCCTCGCTGCCGGGCCCGGGCATGAACAGTGTTCTGTCTACTGTGGGCAGAGACAAAGAGATATGCAGTGTGCATGTGTCAATCAGGAACATATCACAGATTAGCATCTTTAAGGGTAATATAGTTTGTTGAGTTCTGTAGTTCATTTTACAGATATAAAGCTTTATCTAATCCTCTGTCACTGAAACACATTTTGTCTAGTGTAACAGAAAATAGAAGAAATGAAGAAGTGGAGTAGCTTTGTAGCTGCAGATTTTCAGTGTTTCAGTCAAATGGCATAAATGTAGAATTAAGACTAATTTTACACTAGCGCTAGACATCTCTGGCAGTTTGTTTCGGCATGGAGCAGCCTGCAGGAGATGTCTGGATCCAGCATTCTGGACGCTACTTGATACCCACTAGCCCCATTAACTATAATGGGGACCAGCGGAGATGTGGTGGTAACCCGGCAAATAAGCCGAGAATTGACTGCACCAAAACTGTAGCTGAGTTGCAGCCAGATCTCCACCATTGATGGTTATAGTTAATGGGGCTGGCGGGCCTTTAGACAGCTTAAGGCAATGCCGGATCTAGAAATCTCCCAGAGGTGTTTAGTGCTAATGTGAGACTAGCCTAGCATGGCAAGAGTAGACATAGGGGGCTCCAATGGGCAAGGAAGTCTATTACCATCATAAAAAAAATAATAAAAAAAATAAGTTCTTTCTACAATGTAAGTTGATTGAATGCAAGTAATTGTACCCAGGTGATAGATTTGTTTTAGAATCAATAGGGAAGAGCCCCAAAATTACCTTACTATTCACAAATATCTGTTGGACTGTAAGAAGAGCACATACCCGTGGCACTTTTCTTCTTGTATAAGTTCATTACATGTGGCAATTATAGAAATCCATTAAAATAAGCATTGATCCTTACTAATTTTTATATGTGTAAAATGTGTGTGTAGTTGATCAAACAAGTAGTCGTTTATTTAAAAATGTTGTAACAAAGACGTTAAAAATCTTAAAATCTTTATAGAGAGGAACTTCTCTTTAAAACTCCATCCAGCAGACATCTAATAGCTGTGGACCAAGCGATCATTCGGCCAACAGCTATCTCTCCCATTTCCCTAACAACTCCTGTACATACACATATATGTTCATCTCAGCTGAACGTGAATGTGTATTCTAAGGGGAGAGCGGTGGCGGCGGCTTACCTTCTGGGAGAATAAAGGATTTATTTTACCAGATCCTTCACCTCCTTTCCCCCGATATCATCTGATAGTCGGGAGCTCCCCATGTACATTAGAGTGTTGGCTAAACCCAATTTCTATTTCTGAACACTAATAAAGCAAGACTGTTTCCCACAACTTGCCCTGTATTATATGATGTCCCATTTATTTGTGGCCAGTAAAAACTGTTGTTGGCAATATCAACTGATTATTAGGTTATTTAGATGCTGGACCAGGGATGATTTTTGGGATTTATACAATTTGTCAATTTACTGAACGGAGATGAATACAGTTAGTTCTAAAATCTTAGTAAATTACACCTTAAGACATAATTAAACATAATTTAAAATAACATTAGCCAAAGATAACAATAGCTGCAAGCCTAATTGTACATGAAATAATCCAGTCATTAGTAGTTCTGATTTTATAGGTTCTCTTGAACTATATCTCTTTCTTGAATGAATGGGCACTATTTGTAAGTAATGCCAAAGCTTGAGGATTATAATAGATAAATATGTCCTGTGGATCCCACCCACCCAACATCCCAGAGCGATTTAGTCTGTTTTCTTACCTGGCAGTCTATCTCTTCACATATTTCCTCTAGAGTACTGTAGCTCTCTTTTTATTCCTTTATCTGCCCTTGGGGACATGCAGCGCCTAGCTATCTAATTAAAAGTAGATACAAATGTTCTAATCTTTTCTTTCTGTATTGCTCAGAAAAAAATGTAGCTGAGAAGACTTTAAATAAACAACTCATATATAGAGTAATGCTAACACCATTGTCACACACCAGACATTCCTCCTTGTGACTATTTCCTTCAGTATGACACTAATGGGGCTTTTATATGGGGCAATTATTGTGATGATATGAGTGCCTGTTCCCGATAACTCCTTCATGTAAATGTACTACCAGTCTCCCAATGAGTTAGCCAATGCTTGTTCATCAAGTAGAAGCATCATTGATGTGGCACATAAAATCATGTTTCTGACCAGCACATCACCCTGTAGAGCAAGGGATCTACTGGTAAAAGAATGAATCTGCATGGGGATGAGCGATTGCATTAGTGATTGCTCATCCCAATACAGAGAAGATGATTGATGCAAGTAAATGGAGCACTCACCTCTGCTCACAATCCGGTAATTATTTGGAATGTTCAAGTGAATTCCCACGAATTGCCTCTGCATCTTGTTGAGTAAAAAGTCCTTAAATGCGGAAGACTTTAATACTGTTTGAGTGGTAACATGTGAATGACCATTATTTTAAAGAGGACTTGTTACAATGGCATTTCACTAGTGTCATTATACCATGCGCTAAGGTGGGTTTAAATTTGTGCCATTGTTTCTATGGCAGTTCATGTTGCCAGTGTTCCTAGTATCTTGGCCTTAGTTATATGTAAGTGTGAATTAGTGTCAATATTCTTTGTATACTTTTCAAAAAATGTGCCATTAGGCTAATATGCCCAACTTGCCCCAAACATATTAGAGGAAATTAAAATGAAACCTTTATTATATCAATCATGTTAAAAGTAGTGATAATGAGAAAGTGCACACTTTCATTATCACTACTTTTAACATGAATGATATAATAAAGGTTTCATTTTAATTTCTAATATGTTTGGGGCAAGTTGGGCATATTAGCCTAATGGTATTTTTTTTTGAAAAGTATCTCCTATGAGTTAGAAATCAACTACACCAGGACTATTCCAAAAGGTAGCAGCCTGGTGGGTCCCTTTTAGCAAAGACCAGTTCCCTATATAGGTCTAGCCCAATGTCAAACTGGTTAGTTGGCAAAGTGGTTTCACTACCATGTCAAAAACCCCAGCCACATGTTCCATTGAGAGTTATGTACAATTGTCATTAGTTTTTATGGAATTTCTATATAGATATTGATAAATAATTTATCTGGCTTATAAAGTTGCAAATTTTGGTGCACACCATATTGATGCGAAAATAATTGGCTACTTGGTTTGAGTAAGGTGAGAGGGCTACCATTTGTTCAATAGAAATAATAATAATAATAATAATAATAATAATAATAATAATAATAATAATAATAATAAATAAATAAATAAATAGTATTATTATTATTATACTTTTTAACTATATCACCCCTCAATATTCCACACCACTTTGCAATTCAGAGACAAAATCATAAAATAAAAAGTAATAAAGTAATCAATTCTGAGAATATTGGAGATGGCCCTACTCTTAAACATTTAAAAGCTATTAGGAAATAGGAGTGACATTAAAGGTACAAGTGCTAGATTTGTACAATGGCCCAGCCATCTTTTATAAAAAAAATAACCATTCAATATATGTGTATACATGTAAGGAACTTACCTATCAATTATCCAGCAACACAATCCTCTGCTTCTGCACTATGTGCCAGGAGAGGTGCGTTGCTATGCTATGCCCCCAGGGGATGAAGCCATGTCCTTAGCAACCAGTGCAATACTCTGTTTCTCCCTATAACATGTGTGTGCTTGGGGAGACAGACAGTGGACTGAAATACAGTCCATCTTCCCAGTTAACTGTTTAGGTTTGTATCTGGCATATAGGAGCATCAGGCCAATGGACAAATCAGGTTCTGGCCCAGTGAATCATCACTCTATTTAAATCCCTACCTGTCTATACACCAGTGTCAGTGATAGTCTTTTGTGTGGCTTACTAATGTTTACTGTCCTTGTTCTGCTACAGGCCAATGCATAGATAGAAAGTGTATTTGAATGAAAGTATTCCTGTGTTTCCAACCATTGATTGGGGCCTTCTTTGTCTCATATTTTATTAACTTGTAGCTCATCTGGTTTTGACCCATTTTCGTTTTTGCCTTCTTGTGTTGTGTGTCTACGTGTTGTGATTGTCCGTCCCTGCACTTAGTAGAGTAGCGTCCACTGACCAGTTGTGGTCCTGCCGCTTAGGGCTTGTACTACAAGTAGGTATAGGCAGCTGGGTGGTTCAAGATTACAGATCTATGTCAGCTCCTATCACATTTTTACTGTCTTTATGGAAAAGGAAAGATGCAACATCTGCAATTGGTTGAATAAACTTAATTTTGTCACGGAGTGCTGCTCTCTCTATTGATTTGTGGACTGGGGAGAATTTGGGTCTGATCTCCCCGGAGGCTTTCACCCATTATCATTATCATAGTACTGCTTCATCTTCTACATTTTTGCATCTGCAATAATACTGCTAATGGAATGTATTCTTATGTATAATGATTATTGTGTGTCAGAAAGAGATTGGCACCTTGTGAATATCCTGCAATGTGTTGCTATTTTCACGATAGGGCCATCATGTTAAATTAACTATGTATAAAAAATTATAAAGGGGTGACTAATTGTTAGCCCTTGTGAAATACATGACTTGAGGCAGTGCTGGTTACTTGAGGCAGTGCTGGTTACTTTTTTTTACTGATGTGTTGGAAGAGGTGTCTGTATTCCAGATCGGTATCATCCATTTTATATTTCAAATAGACACTAAAAACATAGCAATGGAGAATATCTGTGGTAAATTTCAAAAATGATGAGGTCACTGTTGATAAAAAATGACAAAAATTCAAAAAATAAAATAATGACAAGTTAATATTAAAAATGAGTGAATCGATTCTACATTAATCAAATTCACTACAAATTTCCCAACAGATTGCAATTTCAGGGAATCCTCAACTTTTGTGATTTATGCCACTCAAACCATTTAAATTGGCTGCCACTATTTTATTGCTTAGAAGACATACAAGAAGGCCACCAAAAGGGACACTTTGTGGAGTGTTTTCAATAAAAAAAAAAAAAAAAACTGTGCAGCCTGTTTTTAAACAGGGTGTTTGTTACCTTCAGCTTCCTTCCATTTACCCATAGCCATATATGTTATTGTAACTTTGACATTACTAATGCTGTTGGCACTGAAGACATTAAAAGAGGTTGGCTACAGTCCTAGGAGATATCAAAGTGTCATACAAGACTATTCAGGGCAACTGGGGTGCTTTTGTTTTAGAGCAAATTGATTCTGATGACCGATTTGTTAGAATTGTGCCCAAAATGAATTTCAAGAAATGTGCTCATCTTTAGTCCCAGCCAAGGCTAACTAGACACCCCATTCACTAGGTCTTTATACAAACCTTGGGATGGGGCTTCTGGTATTATGTATAACCATCTAAAAATGCCCACAAATTGAAGAGAAAGAAACATATTTTGGGAAATCCATGTATCTGTAGTTAATATTTAATTGTGCTGTACCACAAAGCAGAAATTAACATCTCTGCTTTGTTGTCCTTTTTTATTCTCTTTGAATAGTATTGCTGTTGTAAGATATAATGCAAATTATGGGTGTTCTTTTCTTTTTAAGTAAATTATATGAATTAAAAGAAAAAAACATCTATTGGTATTAGGTGTGCAAATCATGCATCTCTGCAGGAGTATTGAGATTGATACGATAATTCAATTTCATATCTATTATAAACATTACAACAAAGAAATACACTTGAAAGACAATACTAAATTAACTGGAACATACAAAATTATAGGAAATGACCTTGGAATATGCAATGTTCTTTGCATATCAAGCAACAAAAAAATTTTGTTATTTTTTTATCCTTCAGCCACTTTATAAGAAGACATTCCTTTTACAAAGTACTTTATGCTTAGTAGGCACATCTGTAACATTTTTAATATAAAACATATCTAGAGTAATCCTATGCTATCTAATAATTTCTGGTATCATAGTAATTCTTCCTAAAGTTAAAGGGGCTGTTTAGAATGAGAAAAAAAAAATCTGATTTCTTCTAAACACAGCACTACACTCGTTTCTGTGTTGTAATGTTTATTATAGCACAGTTTCAATGAACTGAATTGAATGGGGCTGAGCTGCAATACCACAAAATTGAGGCACTGTTTGTAAATAAAAATATACATGTTTTTAAATCCTGTAAAACTTCTTTGACATGAACATCTTCTAAACAACTACCACTTACAATACAACCTCTTGGAAAATAAAGTATTATTACAACATGATCCATACATCACAGTTGCTCAGACTGGTATATAGAGATATAGGCAAACCAATAAGGACCTTACTACTCTTTCAGGCAGCATTATGTCACGGAAGGTGTACAGAAAACTATAAGACACAAAATGGGAGGAACAAAAGGGAGAGCCCTGCAACAGACCTGGCTCTCTCCCTAACTGCTCAGCCTATGCAAAAATCTCAATGGTAGATTATCGCATATCCTCGTACCTCGACTGTATAACACCTGAACACCCTATAATAGTGAGGGGACACGACCACCGGCTCCCTACACTTGATACGGAGGGAGTCAGGGTCACCTGGGATCCAGCAAACAGGAAAACACAAATGAATGAACAAAACGTATCTGTAGAAGACTCAGTAGTAGCATCCAGCATGCATATACTCCAGGAAGTGATGCAGTAGGGGAAGGGATTTAAAGGGATGCAATCAGTGCAACTACATGACAGCTGAGAGAGGCTAACGAGATGAGAAAACGAAAGCAAAACAAAAGAAACCTCAAAGAGGAGGTTCTGAAGGACGTCTGTCAGAGCTTCTCAGATGTCTGGTGGTGACACATTTGCTTACTGCTCTATCATGCAACATAAAAAAATTGCTTTATGGCATCTCCATAGACACAACGGACAGGGTGTAACCTCTTTGACTTCTATTGGGGAGTTTTTAGGCATGTTCTGTGACCTGTGCAGAGGTCACTGTACAAGAAAATTTAAAATATCATCAAAAATGATTAAAAAATATGTTAAACATGGAAGTGTGATTTAAACAATAGGTCATTTTCTGATGCCACATTTCCTTTAAAAAAACTCTCTGCTAAGACTCACCACTGATCAGTCTGAGAGGAGGAACCTACCAGCTAGTGGTAGAACTGATTAATCTTCTAAAACAGAGATGCTCTTTACTATATCTAACAGATATATTTGTATTGTACCATAAGGAGTTTTGCATAAATTAGTGTTGATCGAGCACCAAAGTGCTCGGGGAGCTTGGGCCGTGCACCCGAGCACAATGGAATTCTATGGGATAACCTAGCCTTAAACCAGGCACCCCCTGCCCTGAAGAGGGGAGTGTGTCTGGTATATAGGAAAAGGTCATAAATTGATGGAAACACCATTGAAATGGTTCGGGAATAGTATGGGGGGATGTCTGGATGCATCTTGGACTCCCAGGTCGCTGTTGGGCACGATGTTGTCCGAGTAGTACACCACTTTTACAGACTGACAATAATATGCACAAAACCAAGATAAAATCAATTTTAGAGGAAAAAATTTTAGGAAACATTTTTTCCTGTATATTTACTGTACTTGCATATAAAGTACAAGTGCTGCCAAAACTTACAAGGAAGAGGCACTCCGATACAATTTATATATCATGCAAAGGAGGACCTCATTCACACTGTGGTACAATTGTTTAGGTAGTAGGACTCCTACTCTCATAATGCCTATGCAATAAGTGAAAGGGCTGCCAAAAATGACAAGGAATTGTTACTCCAATACACCCTTTATTACACATAAAGGAGGGCATCATGCACCCTTGAAAAATTATGATTGATGACCTGCTGGTGAGCTGACCGTGTAAAAAACTATATGTGAGAGCCTGCAGATGAGCTGACCCTAAACAGATTGTAGGGGAGGGCCTGTTGGTGAGCTGACAGTGTAAAAAATAGTATGTGAGGGCCTGCAGATGAGCTAACTCTCTAAAAAATTATATGTGAGGGCCTGCAGGTGAGCTGACCCTCTAAATCAATATATGCAAGGGCCTGCAGATGAGCTGACCCTGTAAAAATGATATGCCATGGCCTTCAGGTTAGCTGACCCTATAAAAGATTGTAGGTGAGGGTCTGCAGGTGAGCTAACCCTATAAAATATGGTAGGTGAGGGCCTTCAGGTGAGCTGACCCTATAGAAGAATGTAGGTGAGGGCCTGAAGTTGAGCTGACACTGAAAAAGATTGTAACTAAATTATATGTAAGAGCCTGCTGGTGAGCTGACCCTCTAAAAAATTATATGCGAGGGCCTATAGGTGAGCTGACCCTGTAAAACATTATATGCGAGGGCCTGCAGGTGAGCTAACCCTGTAAAACATTATATGTGAGGGCCTGCAGGTGAGCTGACCCTGTAAAAGATTGTAGGTGAGGGGCCTGCAGGTGAGCTGACCCTCAAAAAAATGTATGCGAGGGCCTGCAGGTGAGCTGACCCTATAAAACATTATATGCAAGGGCATATCTGCGAGGGCATTATATGTGACGATTAAGCATGTTGATGTGATGGAAGAGGAGGAGGAGGATGAGAATAGGAAGATTCAACCATATAACCTTGTTTGTGGTGGAAGTAGTGCATGGGAATACAGTATATTCAGTACATTAGAAACAACACATTTAACATGCCTTTATGTTCATCAACTTTCAACCTGTCAGCATTTCCAGTTCACAGGTGGATATGTTTATCTGTTATAATGCCACCAGCATAACTAAATACCCGCTCAGTTTGTGCCACGTGTCCAGCTTGGACATCCAGTATTTGTAAGGCACTGAGGGATCATTGAAGACACTGACACAGTCTGCTATGTACTCCTTCACCAGCTTCCAAAATGTTTCCCTCCCTGTGACAGTACGCTGCACATCAGGGTGAGGGTGCTGGTGGGGTGTCTAGAAACTGTCCCAGGCTTTGGAGAGTGTTGCCCTGCTTCAGTTGGAACTGTTGTGTGCTGTTTTTCCCCTAAGCATATTAGCTTCAGCAGTCCTGTTGGCGCTTCCCCACTGCACAGCTACACTTCTTCCAGCTACCGACTGATGACTGTCTGGTGCTGCAAGCGGATAATTAGGAAGTGGAAGTGGAGGAAGAGGTGTAGGAGAAGTGGGGGTTGGAGCCACTAATGTAGGTGCTGGAAGAAACCCTAAACGACGTAGGGCCTGCAATCCTTGGCGTCGGTAGCACCTTTCTATCTCAGGGTATGACTCGCTCCTGGCCTCCACCCAGTGTGCCATCAAGGAAATTTAGCGTCCGTGGCCGAATGCACTTGTCCATGTGTCCATGGTTAAATAGACCTTCCCAGTAACTGTGTTGGTCAGGGCACGTGTGATGTTACGAGACACATGTTGGTGTAAGGCAGGCACGGCACACCTTGAAAAATAGTGTCGGCTGGAGACTGTGTAACGCGGGACAGCCGCGGATACCAGACTGTGGAAGGCCTGCATTTAGTGCTATGGCCTGTGGGTGGGTGGCTGGGTATTTGGGCTTGGATTCAAATGCCTGGGGTAAGGACATTTGTACGCTGCGCTGGGACACTGAAGTAGATGTGGTGGCTGATGGTGCTTGCGAAGGTTCAGGTGCAGGGCGGGAGGCATCCGGACCTGCGTCTTCAACAGGGGATTAGCCAGCATGTAACACGGGAAGAGGAGGCAGTGGTGTGACCCGCAGACACAGATTGTGGACCCAGGCGTTCGTCCCACTTATTATGGTGCTTGGATGCCTTGTGGCGGATCATGCTGGTGGTAAGGTTGCTAGTGTTCATGCTGGTATGGCACAGGATGCAATCTACTATTCTTTTGTCGTCCGCATTTTCCTAAAAAAAGCACCATAATGCGGAGCACCTACTCCTTGGCAAGGGAGATTTTCACAAGGGTGTGCTCTGTGGAACAGTTGTGGGCCTGTTTGGTGTGGTCCGCCTACTCACTTTTGCCACACCACTGCTTCTTCCAGCCTGTTGCGGTGCAGCAGATCCCTCCCCCTCTGTACTGCTGTCCTCGCTCGGCTTTCCACCTTTCTAGGTTGGGTCAGTGACTTCATCGTCCACCACCTCCTCTTCCACTTCCTCTTCCACTTCCTCACTCTGCTCATCCTCCTGACTTGTTGACCTAACCACAACCTCAGTGATTGACAACTGTGTCTCATCCTCTTCATCAACCTCTTGAGACTTTTGACTTATTGACAACTGCCTCTCATTAAACACCTCATTAACAGTAATTGCCGTTCCCGACCGTCATCTTCTTGTGACTGTGGATGCTCAAGAGTTTGGGAATCAGGGCACAAGATCTTTCCCCCTTCAAGCGTGCTTGGCGAGAGGACCAAATCAAGGAATGGCGCTAAAAAGAGCTCCTCGGAAAATCCGAGTGTGGGATCACTTGTTTGCCCAGACTCTTCATGGTGGGAGGAGTGTGGATCAGGGTGAGGATTGGGCTGAGCAGACTTATGGCTACTGAGACTGGACTTGGTAGAAGACAGGGTGGTGCTTAAGTGACTGGAAGCATTATCTTCTGCAATCCAACCGACCACCTGGTCGCACTGGTCTGACTTCAAGAGTGGACATGAAGCTAGGTATGGTGGATTATTGTTTTTCTTGTGCTCTGGCAGCAGGCACAGTTTCACAGCGCCCAGCGCCACAGCCTCTGCGTGCAACATCAGCATCACAGCCAATGCCCCGTCGGTTACTGCTCGCCTTCTTCATATTAACTGTTATGTATGATTGAAGGTCTGTCACACATACAGTAGCGTAAGATTTGGAAGTGTATGCGCAAACAAATTTAAAAAGATATTTGGGATGTGGAAACGTCACACAGGAGATATCCCGCAGATAATGTCAATGCTGTCACCAGCGGCTAATAAAAAATTACAGGGAAAGTCACGAATTTGGGATGAGGAAATGTTATACAGGAGAGGTACCAACGGTAATGTCACTGTCCGCAGCGTCTACGAAAAAATTACACTGTATGTCACAGTCTCACAGATAATTTTTTTCAGCGCACACGTTGCACTGGAGATGTGGCACTGGTTATGTCACTGTCAGAAGCGGACACCATCTTTCAAAAAAGTAAACTCTATGTCACAGATACATTTTTTCAGGGCACACGTTACACTGCAGATGTGCCCCTGGTAATGTCACTGTCAGAAGCGGACACCGTCTATTGAAAAAGTACACTGTGTGTCAGATATTTTTTGGATGCAAACAGTTCAGTTTACACAGGAGATGTGTCACAGCTAATGTCACTGTCAAAAGCAGACGCCATCTATTGAAAAAGTACACTGTATGTCACAGATAAATTTTTTCAGCGCACGTGTTACACTGCAGATGTGGTGCTGGTAATTTTCTGTCCGCAGCAGACACCGTCTACGGAAAAAGTACACTGGATGTCAGAGATATTTTTGGGATGCGCACACTTTACACTGGAGATGTGGCGTAGCTAATGACACTGTCCGCAGTGTACACCATCTACGGAAAAGGTACACTGGTTGTCACAAGTAATTTTTGGATACGCACACTTTACACTGGAGATGTGGCGCAGGATGCGCTAAAAATAGATATTGCTGCTGCCACACACATCAATAGTCCTTAAAAGGACTTTTGGGTCTCTGAAAAGTTTTTCTAATAACATTTTTCCTATATCACTCCCTATACTGTCTTTCCCTTCCTCAGCACAGCTCTCCCTGACTAAGACTGAGCCAAACATGCGTCATCGGCCAGCTAATCACTGTAATGCCAGTAACCAACATGGCTACAGCATTACAATGAAGGCAGTATTTACTTGCATGTTTATTGGCTGCCTAGCAGCCAAGAATCGTGCGGGGAGGAGACTCGAGCATTGCACTTGAGCACATGTGGTATTTGGCCGAGCATGCTCGATCAACACTAGTATAGATATATCTGGACTTTTGACATTTTGTATTGTACATGCACAACCTTATGAGTTACCTTATGGATACCGTATATCAGTTTTGATGCATTATATGCTTCAAAAGCAGTTTCTCTCACAAGTTTAGGAGAGAAAATAGTAGTTTAGGAGCCCAAATGCAGCCTTCTATTTGATATACTTATATATATATATATATATATATATATATATATACACTCACACACACAGATCTAATTACTTTAGTCTATATTGACTTCTGTGGAGCAAATTGGTAGGCATATGGCATTTAATCCAACATGGTACACTTTTTCTTCATATGGCACCATATTGGGTGCCTTCAAAAACATCTCTGTAGGAAAATACAGTAACACACATGGGCTTGAAAGCCACAATTGGATATGATGGCTTTATGCCACTCATACTGTGATATGACATGAGGCAGTATAGGGCAGTATTCCAAGAGGTAATTAGCAAGTTTAATTGCAGACCTTTGCTAATTATCTATTTTAATCTCATGGAATAGTTTACAAAGTTGTAGTCTCATTATGGTTATGGTGTGTGAACCCATGTAACCAACAGATTCACAAACCCATATTAAAACTATATTTGAAAAATAGACGTGACTGAACATTGCAAATATGAAATTATCTTATTATTTTGCATATATTTACTACATTTAAAAGGAGCAAAGGATTACCCTTTAACGCCATATTGGGTAAGATAACAAATCTTGCATTTTTTTTCTCTTATAAAAATGAAACACAGTTGTGTGTACCGATCCCTTCTTTTACATAAAAACAACATTTATTTTGTGAGGGTAAATAGCACCCCAAAAACATTCCCTTTGCAAAGAAGCTGTCTTTGTCTGCTAATCATAGATGACTTATCATCTCAGTTATGACCATGCAGAAGATAATGTATGATTTAGGTTTGTATGTGACTATCATAATGTATACAGCATATTAATGTATATACGTATGTGACTACGTCTCTACTACTGGTATAGCTAAGATTGACCACCTAGAATCTGGGCAAGGTTTTTGTATGTATCATTCCTGCAATTCCTTAAAGGGGTTATCCGGGAATTACTGATGACTCGTCTGGATAGGTCATCAATATTTGATCGACAAGAGTCTGACTCCTGAGACCCTAGCTGATCAACTGTTAGAAGGGGCCACAAGCTCCGTAAGCAATGTGCCCTCTTCCTAGGCCATGTGCTGTCACCGCACATTGGTCACATGGCCTAGTTGCGGCTCAGTCCCATTGTGGTCGATGGGGCTGAGCTGAAATAACCCCTTTTAAGTTCTTTATATTATCTAACAATAAAATAATAATAAAAAAGTGCAGCTATTATTTTATATTTTGTTTTTTAAATATGTGACCTAAATTCTAAAAGACGCGAGCTGGGAGAAGATTAATGTTTTACACCGAACATGAAAAATGTAATGATCAGCATGTTTGCAAGGAGATTCAGCAGCTCACATTTAAAATGTTTAAATTGTACGAGGCAACTAAACTTTTAGGGAATAAATGTAGACGAAAAACTCAGCATTTTTAACATTAAATCTAAGACAGCTGCGAGCGTTCTGCATCTGCAGGACAGCCCGAGGTTTGTAAAAGAGCTGCAATATTGCTTGGGAGCTCGGCTGAGGTCGACATTAACTAATCCATAGATAGATAACCAATGGATCCTTGTGCTGTGAACTTTCTGATCACTGCTGGATCAAAACTAAAGAAGCCTGGCTAATAAATGTGCTGAGACAACAGGTTTGAAATAGGTCCTCCACATAATGTGAATGTCATTCTACAAAGGTATGGTTCATACTGTATATCAGTGAGAGATCGGGAAACTTCATGAAAACAATAGATGTCTTCAGTGTTACTTTCAAATTAGTAGAAAATGAGCTTTGGCGCTGAACTGAGCCGTGCAACCAATGTTTTTATTGCTCCAATGCTGTTGGAAAAAATGGTAAAGCAGTCCTTATTAAAGGGGTTGATTTTCTGAGACTATGAAACATACAGTTTTTTTTTTTTTTTTTTTTTTTTTTTTTTATTGTGCCTGACTTTTCACCAGAAGATGTCCCCATAGATCAGTAGTAGCTATTTTTTGTTTTCAATATCTTAATTTCTTTCTTGCTGCTAGGGCTTGGTGTGATAACCAATATAAAGGACTACTTTTTACATGATTCCTGACCTTAATTCCAGATATTGCCCCTACGTACAACTGGCTGCATGTCCTCTACTACTAGGTGTAAGGCAGGGCTATAAGTGTCTTCATAGACAAGACAGACCTTCTACTGAAAGACAATCTGCCACCAAGTATGTGAAACATGCCCCTTTTAGAGATAGGAAAGGAAGATGAGAGTCAAGGGGGAGCAAGATGGGAACCGGAGGGAAAGGAGATAACCACCTGGAGACTGGCTTACTAAGACATTTCAGCTTGCTGCCCCACTCCCCTGCTTCTACTGGATCCTTTGTATATCGGGTTACCCTTGCATCCCAGCTTATAACAATGATATCACATGATTAACCTGCGTCTAATAGTGGGATACCACCTGATTATTCAAGAGGTTCAGCATCCCATACATGTATGTTTTATTTTGATACAAAATACAGCTCTGCTTCATCCAACACTGCTACATTGGCCTTCCCACTACGTAAGCTCTGTTGCATCCAATACTGCTACATTGGCCCTGCCACTACATCAGATTTGCTACAATCAGTACTGCTGCAATGGCCCTGCCATTACAAGTACAGATGTAGCAGGGGTAACACACACACTCTTAGGCCTCTTTCACATGGGCGTCACGTTTTGGCTTAGAATGTGTCCCGGGTGCATTGCGGCAAACCCGTGCAAGTAGGTACGTAATTTCAGTCAGTTTTGATTACAATTGCGTTCCGTTGTTCAGTTTTTATCGTGCAGGTGTAATGCGTTTTGCACGCGCGTGATAAAAAACTGAATGTGGTACCCAGACCCGAACTTCTTCACTGAAGTTCAGGTTTGGGATCGGTGTTGTGTAGATTGTATTATATTAATAATAGCATTCTTAATACAAAATGCTTAGTAAAATAGGGCTAGAGGGGTTAAAAAAATTAAAAACATTTAGCTCACCTTAATCCACTTGTTCACCCAGCCCGGCTTCTCTTCTTTCTTCAGGACCTGGGTAAAGGACCTTTGATGACATCACTGTGCAGTGATGTCGCCACAGGTCCTTTTCCTCCTCCACAGCAAAGAAAAAGAAAGAAGAGAAGCCGGGCTGCGCGAACAAGTGGATTAAGGTGAGTTAAATTATTATTATTTTAACCCCTCCAGCGCTATTTTACTAAGCATTCTGTATTAAGAATGCTATTATTTTCCCTTATAACCATGTTATAAGGGAAAATAATAATGATCGGGTCCCCATCCCGATCGTCATCTTGCAACCATGAGTGAAAATTGCACCTCATCCGCACTTGCTTGCTATTTTCATGCAGCCCCATTCACTTCTATAGGGCCTGCGTTGCATGAAAAACGCACAAAATAGAGCATGCTGCGATTTTCACGCAACACACAAGTGATGCGTGAAAATCACTGCTCATGTGCACAGCCCCATAGAAATGAATGGGTCCGGATACAGTGCAAATGCATTGCAGGCATTGCACGCGCGCGGAAATCTCGCCCGTGTGAAAGGGGCCTTAACTCAAATTTATTAACTGCGTTATCTTGAAACAAAAGCCATTGAAAAGCAATTGCTTAATGCATTTAGTTTAGATAACATGTCTCATAAAGCATGTGTATTAACCCTTCTACATCCGTACAATGCAGAATAGTGATCTGCTCGTTCTGCACAGGCACTTCCCTGCCTGCGGCACCCCTGATTGGTTGATCCAGGCTGTAAGCCTCTGAGCCAATTAGAACAATCCTCCCCCCTCTTCCTCAAAGTGTCATGTGATCATCCTTCTTCTTCTTCCCTTGTAGTTTTGCCCACCAAGGTGGACAGTCTTCAGAGTTGTTTTGCAGCCAAATTTTTATGAAATTTGTAAGGAATCCAATTAGTTTAGAACTCATTCACTCATCCTTCTTTGGAGAAAATTGGTAGCCTTATGACATACAATTCAACATGATACACTTCAATCCTGCAGCATCCAACTCTGCTAAATTAAACCAGTCACTACATCAACTCTACTACACCAAGAGTGTTTCAACTGTTTCATTGCTTCATGCAATCAACTTATCAAAGCATCAGTAGCACCACTCCACCTATGTGTGTCTGCACTTCTGCTCTGCTGCACAACTGCCAAACATTCAGCACCTTCTCATCCGGACCAGTGGCTTAGTGGATCCACCTCACAAGGTGCAATATAACCAGCACATTAGAAACAGACTTTTACTGTTAGATGTGTAAAACCTATGTGTCTTCATGGTAAGAGACTAATCTGTGTGTGGTGTGATCCTGCAGTTATGTTAGTCCACCCTTATTTTTAGCCTCAGCAAGGGCTATAGTACATGGCTGCAGAGTCATGTTATGCAGGTAGGTCTGCATAAGAGCTTTAGGCAAGGAAACCCAAAATAATAGAATATTCTGCAATTCTTTCTTGAATAGAGAGAATATCCTGGCCTGCAGTTCTACTAAAAAGACTTCGTTTTTTAGATAATAATATATGATACTAGAAATTATAATGATGTAGATAGATAGATAGATAGATAGATACAAAAGATAGATATATAGTATTAAGTATAGATAATAATAGATAGATATATAGATAGATACAAGATAAATAGATAGATTGATAGCATTAAATATAGATAAATATAGATAGATAGATACGAGATAGATAGATATTAGATAGATAGATAGATAGATATTAGATAGATAGATAGATAGATAGATAGATAGATAGCATTAAATATATATAATGATAGATAGATAGATAGATAGATATCATTAAATATAGATAATGATAGATAGATAGATAGATAGATAGATAGATAGATAGAAAATATAGATAGATATATAGTATTAAATATAGATAATAAAAGATAGATAGATAAATAGATAGCATTAAATATAGATAAAGATAGATAGATATATAGATAGATATGAGATCGATAGATATCATTAAATATAGATAATGATAGATAGATATTATTAAATATAGATAATGATAAATAGATATGAGATAGATATATATGAGATAGATACGATAGATAGATATTAGATAGATAATAGATAGATAGAAAGATAGATAACAGGTAGATAGATAGATAACAGATAGATAGATAGATAGATATTAGATAGATATTAACCTCTTCAGGACACAGGATGTACAGGTATGTCCTTATGTCCTGGTACAAATCATTGAGCAGGCACCTCGGCTAAATGTGGTTTGCGGCTTTTACCTATTGCAGTGGCGGCGGGCGGCGGTGCCATCGGGTCCCCATGCGGCTGTAGGGGGGATTCGATGGCATGGAAGGCAGCGCAATGCCTAAGAAAGGCATTGCGCTGCCTTCCGGTGACGAGCCTGTAAGATCCAGCCCCCTGGATCTCACAGGCCATAAGCTGTATGAGTAATACACACAGTATTACTCATACAGCCAATGCATTCCAATACAGAAGTATTGGAATGCATTGTAAAGGATTAGACCCCCAAAGGTTCAAGTCCCAAAGTGGGACAAAAAATAAAGTGAATAAAAAAGTTGAAAAAATAAAGTTTTTCCCCCCAAAATTAAAAGTTTCAAGTAAAAATAAACAAAAACGTCATTTTCCGTAAATAAAGTAAAAAAAATAATTGGTAAGATGTAGGGGAATAAAAAAAGGATACATATTAGGTATCGCCGCGTCCGTATCGACTGTCTCTATAAACATATCACATAATCTAACCTGTCAGATGAATGTTGTAAATAACAAAATAATAAAAACGGTGCCAAAACATCTATTTCTTGTTACCTTGCCTCACAAAAAGTGAAATATAGAGCAACCAAAAATCATATGTACCCTAAACTAGTACCAACAAAACTTCCACCCTATCCCATAATTTCTAAAATGGGGGTCACTTTACCAAGAGGGGTGTAGTTTCTTAGATGGGGTCACTTTTATGGAGTTTCTACTCTAGGGTTGCATCAGGGGGGCTTCAAATGGGACATGGTGTCAAAAAAAACAGTCCAGCAAAACCTGCCTTCCAAAAACCGTATGGCATTCCTTTTCTTCTGCGCCCTGCCGTGTGCCCGTACAGCGGTTTACGACCACATATGAGGTCTTTCTGTAAACTACAGAATCAGGGCCATAAATATGGAGTTTGGTTTGGCTGTTAACCCTTGCTTTGTAACTGGAAAAAAGAAATTAAAATGGAAAATTTTGAAATTGCATCTCTATTTTCCATTAATTCTTGTGGAACATCTAGAGGGTTAACAAAGTTTGTAAAAATCAGTTTGAATACCTTGAGGGGTGTAGTTTATAGAATGGGGTAATTTTTGGGTGGTTTCTATTATGTAATCCTCGCAAAGTGACTTCAGACCTGAAATGGTCCCTAAAAATTGGGTTTTTGAAAATTTCTGAAAAATGTTAAGATTTGCTTCTAAATTTCTAAGCCTTTTAACATTGCCAAAATGATCCAAACAGGAAGTAGACATATGGGGAATGTAAAGTAATAACTATTTTTGCAGGTATTACTATGTATTATAGAAGTAGAGAAATTGAAACTTGGAAATTTTCTATTTTTAATATTTTTTTGGGGTAAATTTGGTATTTTTTATAAATAAAAATTATTATTTTTTACTTCATTTTACCAGTGTCATGAAGTGCAATATGTGACGAAAAAACAATCTCAGAATTGCCTGGATAAGTCTAAGCGTTTTAAAGTTATCACCACTTAAAGTGACACTGGTCAGATTTGCAAAAAATGGCCTGGTCCTTAAGGTGAAATAAGGCTGTGTCCTTAAGGAGTTAAATAGATAGATGCAAAGCCAAAAAATGGCAGCACTAGACAAAAGGTGGCGAAAGAAGAGGTGCAAGCCCAATTGGACGTGACTTTTGCACAAATAAACAAAAATAGCAAAAAGGCAGCACTCTCAAATACAAAAAAGCAAAAAAGATTTATTCACCCACGTAGGATGCAACATTTCTATCTAGATAGATAGATTATAATAAAGATACAGTAGACAGATATAGAGATAGATAAATAATAAAAAATTAGATAGAAGATAATAGATAGATAGATAGATAGATAGATAGATAGATAGATAGATAGATAATAGACACTGTACTTTGAGTAGATAGATAGATAGATAGATAGATAATATACTAGCTGAAGGACACGGCTTCGCTCGGGTATATTTAATCAATTTCATTAAATGTTTGTGTGTGTCGTTAAAAGATATCAACACTATCCACTATAACAGTGACATCTATAGCACCCCACCCCCTTAACAGTGATCTCCACAACCCCCCACCCCTTAACACTGACCCCCCGATGTGCCCCTTCCCGTAAAATTGGACCTCCACAGCAGCCCACCCCCTTAACTTTGTCCTTTATAGCAGCCTTACCGTTTAACAGTGAGTTTCATAGCACACCAGCCCCTTGACAGTGACCTCCACAGGGGCCCGTCGCCGTAACAGTGGCTTTTACAGCAATCTTCCCCCTCACACTGACCTTCATAGCGGACCATCACCTTGACAGTGACCTCAACAGCAGCCTGCACCTAGGGTGGCCAGAGGTCCAGTTTTAGGCTAGACAGTCCAGCTTTCAGACTCCTTATCCTCCATCTGGCGCAGGGTTTGGAAGGACACAAGGATGCCCTTTTTGAACAGCTCACTCTAATACAGCAGCACTGTGCTGTCTGAGCATGAACTGCAGTGAGAAAGTCACCCTACTTCCCACCCCTGCAGCTGACAGAAGTTGATTTTTACCTTAATTTTTTTCAATCCCCGCTTGTTGATGAGTGGGAGGGGGCGTGGCCTAACCAGATCAGGGGCGTTGCTTAGAGGGACTTGGGGGTGGGGTTTTAAGTTTGTCTTTTGAAGGTGGACACATTGTGGCAGGGGGCATGTCTGGGCTCCTTCCTGTAAGAGTGATGTCCCTCTGGGCACCTTACTGGCTCATTTGCATACCAAATAAACTGGATTTTCAGAGGATAAAAACATCTATTGCTGGAACAAAGGCACATCTTAAAATAAGGTACTAAGTGCTATTAGGCCATGCCTTTAAAGGAAGCCTGTCACCAGTTTTATGGTGTCCTAACTAAGGGCAACATAAATAAGTGACTGATTCTCTTAGCAAAATGCTGGGTCACTTTCTTTAATTGACCCAGTCAATCGGCCAACATCTTGTATTGAAAAGCTCCAGCTGATAATGATGAGTCATGAATATTTATGAGCTCCTTACTCTCCTCGCCTACCTGCTGCTGATTGACAGTTTTTTTTCATATGAATGAGCAGCAGGTGGGCAGGAGAGTGGCTATATCTCTGAATTAAATAAACGCTGGACTCACTGACATCACGCTGGACTCAAATCAGCTCATTAGCATGTGACATGTGGCATCTTTGTGTGTATATTATGAGGTAACCATCTGTCACACCAGTAAGTGAATGCATCTAAGGCACTTTTTAGTAGTTAATGATTGTATATAATTAGTTAGATTATAATCAAATATCCACATGACAGGTTCCCTTTAATTGAATAGTGATTATCCTGGTGATAGATTTCCTTTAAAGCTGACCTACAGCAGTGAAGAAAAATGGCTGGGTTGTTATGGAAACCTGGCCTGCGAGCTTTTATTGGCTGATAAGGGTCATATGACCAAGCTTCTATTGGTTAATGCATTTTTTGGGAATATCTCAGGAACGGTACATCCTAGAGAGCTGAGACCTGGTCTAAAACCTTCGGACACCTGATGTACCTGTGTGCCAAGTTTTGTGATTGTTAATGCGACGGTGCAGATTCCTTTAGCGGACACACACACACACACACACATGCACTCAGCTTTATATATTAGATAGATAGATAAATAGATACTAGATAGATATGTGATTGATAGATAGATAGATAGATAGATAGATAGATAGATAGATATTAATTTATAGATAGAAATTTTGAGCCATTTCTGTGGATTCTATTACCCTGATAATGTGGCCTTATAATGTTTTCTTTAAACAAGCTAAACCTTCATCCTTAAAGAGAAAAAACAAGCTGGCATTAATATCCTCTGTAAGTTAATAAACAGAAAGCTCTTATGACCATGCGCCAGCATCAATACTGGCTAAAATGCTCAACATTTCCTCAGAAACAGGTTTAAATAGGCAAGTTACACTTTGGGATAAACAAATGAAAGTATAATTATGTCTATTCATTAAATCTAACACAGTACTGTCACTGGGCTGCTGGGAGCCGGGCATTAGCATTTTCTTGTTTAAAACATTTCTTTGCAGTTTGTCTTTCTTACTATAATGTTTCCTCATTGCCTAGTCACATGGGTGCAATGATTTTGTTAAAATAACATACAAACCCAGCAGACAATACAATAAGGGTACTTTCACACTAGCGTTATTCTTTTCCAGTATTGAAATCCGGTAAAGGGTTTCAATAACCGGAAAAAAAATGCATCAGCTTTGTCCTAATGCATTCTGAATGGAAAGCAATCCGTACAGTATGCAACAGGATGTCTTCCCTTTCGTCCCTTGTAAGGTATTTGACCGGAAAAAATACTGCAACATGCTGCAGCATTTTTTCCAGCCAAAATCCCGGAACAATACCGCACGTGCCGGATCCGCCATTAATTTCCTTAGAGATGTATTAATGACGTTTTTCTGGTCTGCGCATGCACCGGGACATAGGGGGAGCTATTTTTTCTTTTGATTTTTATATACAGGATCCGTTATTCCGGATTATACAGGATGAGACGGATCCGGCAAAAAATGGCTTCCCGTTTGTATACGGATTGCCGGAACTACCTGCCGGAATAAAAAACGCTAGTGTGAAAGCACCCTAAGAGGAGCAAAGAAAGCATACTGTTGCAATCTATTAACCCCTTGACGACCTCTGCCATGCATATATGGTGGAAGTGGGCATTTTAAAGATTAATGTAACAAATTCCCAGCGGATGCTCGTTCGATTCAGTTCATATGCTTTTTAATTCCAAAAATGTATGTCCTAAATATTTGTCTTACGATTGATGGACGTTTCCCAGACTACCGCCCATTTTGGGGGCGTCTGACGTCATCACACGTGATAGGGGAACTGTGATTTAAGGTTGTAAATGAGTTTATTATGTTAGCTGACGAAGGCTGGACGGGCCAAAACACGTCCTTTTTGATTGGATATACTTATTGGAATGAAAAATCATATGAACTGAATAGAACGAGCGTCCGCTGGGAATTTGTTACATTGTTTTCCTAAGTTTCTCCTTCCCATGCTGGAGCACACTAGAATCGAGTGCCGACCATCTTCCTGCTTGGAATTTTAAAGATGGCACCCCCTCGCCAGACGGCAGCAGGCATCATAGCCGCCGTTTTTCTGCTGTTTCAAACAGAATAGGCCCGTACTGAATGTATGTGATCTGCCATAAGGCTGATTGCATACATTTAAACACCTCAGATGCCGTGGTCAAATGCAATGCGGTGCCCCCTAGCAGTGTTCCCTGGCTGGGAACAGGAAAGCTATATTATCCCAGTGATGGCTCGAAGCCCAATAGCTATCACTGTTATATACCAATACAGGCCAGCAGATGGCAGTACTGTATTAGTATATAGTAAATGGTGTGTTCTATGATGGATATATACTATTAAAGAACACAATTGATTGATCTAATGATTGCCAGTTATAGTCACTTAGGGTGACTTAAAAAAGTAAAAAAAAAAAAAGTTTTAACAAATATAAAAAAATAAAAGGTATAAAAGTTTAAATCACCCCCTTCCCACAAAATAAAAACATAAATAATAAAAAAAAAACTATATAGGCATTGCCACATCCAAAAACACCCATACTATTTAACTATAACAATATTTATCCTATACGGCAAATGGCATAACAGAAAAAAACTCGAAATGGACAATTTGCCATTTTTTTGTCACATCGCCTGCACAAAAAATGTCTATGAAAATTGATTTTAAAAAGTCAGACACACTTTAAATTGGTAAAACTAAAAAGTACAGATCATCCCGCAAAAAATGAGCCCTCATGTAGCTCTATACACATAACTCCAAAAAAGTTCTATGGCAATGAAAATAAAAATATATATTTTTTCAGCAATAAAATCCAAGAAAGACTATACAAGTGTGATATAGTTATAATCATACGGACCTGGAGAATTAAGGTTAAATCAAAACAAAACATAAATCTATGGCTGAACTGCATTTTTTTTTTTCCAGTTCCATCCCATTTGGATTTTTTTCCAGCTACCCACTACATCATATGCAATATTAGGCCTCTTTCACACTACAGTATGTTGAATTCAGTGTTTTGCGTTCCGTTTTTCACAGATCCGTTGTTCCGTTTTTTGCTTCCGTTGTGGTTCCGTTTCCGTTCCGTTGTTCCGTTCCGTTTTTCCGTATGGCATATACAGTATACAGTAATTACATAGAAAAAATTGGGCTGGGCATAACATTTTCAATTGATGGTTCAGCAAAAAACGGAACGGATACGGAAGACATACGGATGCATTTCCGTATGTGTTCCGTTTTTTTTGCGGACCTATTGACTTGAATGGAGCCACGGACCGTGATTTGCGGCCAAATATAGGACATGTTCTATCTTTTCCACGGAACGGAAAAACGGAAATACGGAAACGGAATGCATACGGAACACATTCCGTTTTTTTGCGGAACCATTGAAATGAATGGTTCCGTATACGGACCGTATACGGAACGCAAAAAACGGACCGCAAAACGGAAAAAAAAACGGTAGTGTGAAAGAGGCCTTAAATAGTGCCATTAGAAAGTGCAACTTGCCCTTCAAAAAAGAACAAGCTCTCATAAGGCAATATGAATGGAAAAATAAAAAAGTTATGGCTCTGGGAAGGCGAGGAGTATAGAACAAAACCATAAAAATGGAAAATTACAAGGTCCTATAAGGGTTATTATTAGGAACAGCACAAGTGGCATGCCAGCCCCTCCCTCAATGTGGAGTGTTTCTGATTTATCCACAGGACACTTGTCCTTTTAAGCAAACTGGAATATTCATGACTATTGAAGCCACCCCTTGATGTATTTAAGTCATATATTGATAACCAGAACTTCTGTAAAGGTTAAAATTATTTAATTTAACTAACACATAGGGTGCCCATGAATTTTCTATGGGGGCACATATAGGGGGAGATTTATCATACGATGGTAAAGTAGAAATGGCTTTGTTGACCTTAGGAACCAATCAGAATCCTCCTTTCATTTTCCAAAGGAGCTGTCTAAACTGAAAGGTGGAATCTGATTAATTTCTATGGGCAACTAAGCCAGTTCTACTTTACACCAGTTTAATAAATGACCCCCATAGTCTTTATGGGTGTATAATAACCATAGTCAACTTATTAGGCAACATATTCTCTCCTAGAATGTTTTCCTATAGATTCCAGAAAAAACGGTACAGATCATTGCTGTAGCCCCGTAGGCACCCAAAGCTGCAGTATGGGCCTGTAGCAGAGTATAATGGTGTATATATATATATATATATATATATATATATATATATATATGTCTATGATTTGGCGGTTTACATGAGACCTCACATTGAGAGCCAAAATAATGTTATTTTCATTTCCATTATGCTTGCAGTCCTTGGAGAAATACTTAATGCATCGTGCAATTCACTTATAGGATCGGTTGTTTCTTTTGACTTCAGTTTCTGTTTTGGCACTTTGCTTTCATCAGGACTCCTGTGCACACAGACTCTCTGTGGTTTATTTCTTTGGATAAATAGGAAAAGAACAAAGGAAATAGGAACTAGAGCAAGTAGTAAGCCACAACAAGCATTGTTTCAATGACAGACAATTTCAAGTTAAAAGCAGAAAACAAAATCTTAGTAGAGCAAGTGGGGCAGTCAGCATTAGGGTACTTTTACACTAGCATCGCTGGATTCTGGCAGGCAGTTCCGTTGCTGGATCCGTCAATCTGTATGCAAACGGTTAACATTTGTAGATGGATCCAGATGCTGATCCGTCTCACAAATGTATTGCAATACCTGATCCGTCTCTTCGGTTGTCATCCGGAAAATAGATCCGGTATTTATCTTTTTCAGATTTTTAAAGGTCTGCGCATGCACATGCACAGACCGCAAAACCGGATCCACTTTTCCAGAACACTTAGGGCAAGATCTGCCATTAATGCATTTTAATGTAAAATAATGCCGGATCCAGCATTACGGCAAGTGTTCCGGAAATTTGGACGGAGAAAATATCACAGCATGCTGCAGTATTTTCTCCATCCAAAAACCGTACAGTGATTGAACTGAAGATATCCTGATGCATACTGAACAGATTGCTCGCCATTCAGAATGCATTAGGATAAAACTAACATTTTTTTTCCGGTATTGAGCCCTTAGGACGGAACTCAATACCGGAAAAGAAAAACGCTAGTGTGAAAGTACCCTCACAGAAATATAAGACTGGATGAAAATGGGGTTTTAAGGAGAAGATCAGCAACAATTACGCTGCACATGAGGTAAATGTTGACTGACTACACATTCATCCGACAGCTATCTCTTTTTATCACCCCATGCAGAGGGATGCTCAAATCACAGTGGTGTTTGGCAGCAGTTTAGCTCTTCAGAACAATAGAATTGCTTACGTTGACATGTAGACCCATCTAATGCGAAATGGAATCCACTCTGTCTGGATGGAAGATATCAAGTGAGAGTTGGAAAGCACCAGACACATTAGGTGGCTAGCCATCCCACTGGATTAGGGAGGTTTGGCTAATCATATTACACTAATGTATAGGACCAACTTTAGTCAAATCCAGTGTAGAGGAGAATGGTCAAGAACAATCTAAATCATCAATCACAGGCCAAGAAGTCAAAGCATTAAAGTCTTAAAGGGGTTTTCTCAAGACGCAGTTTTATACTTACCTGCTCCCGGCGCGCCGTCCACTTCCTGGTTTTGGCAGGGGGCCGGTTCCATCTTCATTGATGTCTTCTCCCGGCCGGTCCGCGCGCTGTACTGAACGCGCAAGCCAAGTCCGGCAATGCGCCCTGGTGACTTCTTCCTGGCCAGTATAGTATACTTGCCAGGAAGAAGTCACCAGGGCGCATGTGCGGACTCGGCGTGTGCGTTCAGTACAGCGCGCGGCCAGCCGGGAGAAGAAAATAAGTCGTCTGCGCACCCGCGGCCACCGCGATTCCTGAGAAGAGTGGTGGCCGTAACCAGGGGAGATGGAAGACAACAGTCAGGTAAGTACGGGGTGGGGATTTGTTAATTAAATATATTTAGAAAAATGATCACTGTTAAATAATTAACACATTTAACAGTGATCATTAATATGATAATCCCCCTTTAAGGCTGTTTTACTCAAGCTGACACATCAATTATTTATCAAGAGTGTTCACTCATTTAATAGGTGATTAGCAGCACCTTTACACAGAGAAATTATTGGGGAGGAGGGTTCATAGGATTGCTTCTTCCCAATAATTGTACCAATAATTGGCCAATGTTAAGAAACCCTTAGAAATAAGTCAAAGCAACTGAACTTTTTCCTGAAGAAGAGCAGCATTGTAAGTGTCAGACAATAGATTTCAGATCTCTATTCAGGTTTGGTTTATCTAGTTGAACATAAATACATTCTTTCACGCCTCTTTTGAACCAGTCCTACTCTGTTTCGAAGATGTAAACCTTGCTGGCATCAAAAGAGTGTCCTTTGACCTTAAGATGTAGGTTAACACTTGAGTCCTGAACTCAAGTGTTGGCTCTTCTATGTTGGGCCCTACACTTTTTTAGACAAAAAATTAAGAAATCTAGCTTCTGAAAAAAGTGTTACTTTATTCCAACGTTAAAATCTCCACATACAGGAAAACATTTACAGGTTCTATGTGTTTCAGACCTAAAAAAAACGTAATGGTCCTTACTCGTGACTCATACACTTTTATCTGCCACTTACAATGCTGCTCTAACAGCTCTCCCGAGACAGTTTAATCACACCTAAAAGCTTCAGCCATGCAAATGCAATCAACATCTTACCTCTATGACTGAACTACAAGTCATCAGTATTTAATGGCAAAGATTGCTCCTTGTAGAAACCATTTTAATTGACAAAGCCATTCGGATGACTAGCGAAACATCTTCAAGAAAAAAAAGTCCAGCTGCTCTTACTTATTACTACTGAAATACCATGTCCAGAATAAATAAGAACCTTCACAGACTTGAACCTTTGGAATCAGTGCAAATATAGATTTACAAGTGTAACTAGCACCAGGCAGGAGCTAGTGAGTGGTCTAAATAATCTTCTCACATGCAAGTGAAAGTAATATAACACATTGAGAGATTTATTAAAGCATGTGATTTTTTTTTTTTTTTTATGGTTTGAATATGAAAGAAGCAATCTTGCTTCTATGGACAAGTATTTCACTCTTTGTCTACATTATATTGTAACATCTAATTGTTCATATGTTTGCTTTATTGGTTGTTTTTCTGGTTCTTGTTTTTTACACATTCAAACTCAAACAAATATGTGTTTAAATCTTCAATAGTTTGATGTTTATTAAGAAAGACTAACATGTGACACTGCTATTCTTACATCCAGTAGCTTTACAATGGCCAATCTATAATGTAGTCTAAATACAGAACAAGTCAGCAGATTAAAATACTTTAATGCAAATTGAACTGACAACAAATCTGTCTGATAAAGAGGGAAAATTAAAATCTTGGCAATGGCTACATATAATTTGCATACATATTGTTCAGTTTTTAAGCATGTTGCTTGAGCTACCAGCCTAATCAGAGGAATATGTTGTGTAATTTTGGAGTTACCGTATTTATTATGCATACATGACATACTCCATTAAAAGTATAATTCATTTATGGATAGTCTCATGAAATGAACAACTTCATTAAATTCACAAATACAATATCATTGTATTTAATACAGGCTATATAAACTAATGAAATATATTGCAGTGGCAACTGACAAAGCATTGCTTAATGCCTCTCCACAGTTGCATCACGTTATTTGGGCCTCACATTTTGATTGTATTTTGAAAAAAATTCTATCTTTTTTTATTTTCGTTTTAATTATAAGACTGTGTGTGATTACCATGCCGAAAAATATTTGATATAAACTTCAGTTCTCCCACTTGTTGGTGTAATTATCCAATGTTATGATACAGGGTAGGTCTTGAAAAACAGGATCGTGTTTCTGGTGTGGTTTATACAGGATAATGCTAATCAGGCCTCGTTTATCAAAAATATCTCAGTTTTCAAGAGCAGTTTAAGAAGCAAATGTTTCCAATATGTATTTGATAAAAAATAAATAAAAATTAAGACATTGAGTGCAGAAGCAAATTCAAGGAAGCACAGGTTTGTTTTCTGGTCAATTCCCAGACCTTTCCATTCCAGAAAATAGCAGTACATGGCATGGTGTAGAAGTGTAAAAAAAAAGGACAAGAGTTTGGACACCCATGATTGTTGAAGAGATCCATGAGAGGATTATAAGAACTTCGAGGAAACCATCATGGACCACATAAGTAGGACAACACCTCAACGTGTATTGACACCTCTTTGCTTGAAGGCATGAAGTGCCTTGAAATTGTCTACTGGAAACAATCATAGATGGACATTTGGGCCCTTTGCAATATATCATATAGGATGAAGCATGATTCCAACTGGGTGTGTAAATTTCAAGAACAGGTGGTCAGCACTATCTTGACTCCAGGCATGCCAGGATGGTCACTTAACCCCTTAACGCCCGATGACGTACACTACATGTATGTCATCTCTGGACGTGACTTAAAGCCCAGAGAAGTACATGTAGGTTATGGTGATCGGGCGGGTGCAGGAGCTGTGCCCGCCCGATCAGTGGCAAGGGTCCGGCAGTCACTGATAGCCGTACCCCTCCAATATGCACCGGCATCGGTGAAATCACCAATGCCAGCGTATTAACCCCTGCACAGTTGGTCAGCGTTGACCACGGCACATGCAACTGTGGAATATGCGGGCTTCAGACATGTTCGGGGTGGTCATCGGGTCCCTGCGCTGCTGTGATGGGGACCCGATGGTAAGGGCTGCCTTCCAGGAGGGCCTGCGAGATCCAGTCCCCTGGATCTCACAGGCAGGAAGGCTTAGGCCTCATGGCTGCCTTCCAGGAGGGCCTGTGAGATTCAGCCCCCTAGATCTCACAGGCAGGAAGGCTGTAAGTGTATTACAGTAAGTAATACATTTATAGCCTATGCATTACAATACAAAGTATTGTAATGCATTATAAAGGGGATCAGACTCTCAAAACTTGAAGTCCCAGAGTGGGACACAAAATAAAGTTACAAAAATAAAGTTTCTCCCCCCAATTTTTTTTTGTTTCAAGTAAAAAAAAAGTGTCCTTTTCCCAAAATATAGTCAAAAAAATTAGGAATCGCCGCGTCCATATCGAACGTCTCTATAAAAATATTACATGACCTAACCCCTCAGATGAACATTGTAAGAAAAATAAAAACCTTGCTAAATAAACCATTTTTTTGTCACCTTACATCACTAAAAGTGCAACACCAAGTGATCAAAAAGGTGTATACCCCCAAAATAGTACTAATCTAACCATCACCTCATTTTACAAAAATATGAGCCCCTACCTAAGACAATCACACAAATAATAAAAAATAAAAAAAAACTATGAACTCTCTATGGAGACACTAAAACATGTTTTTTTTTGTTTTAAAAACACTGTTATTGTGTAAAACTTAAATTAATTAAAAAAGTATACATCTGGAACAACCTGTATCTGGAACAACCTGCTCTATAAAAATGCCATATTACCTAACCCTTCAGGTGAACACATAAAGAATTAAATAAAAATGGCGTCAAAAAAGTCATTTTTGTCACTTTACAGCACAAAAAGTCATATGCACCCAAAAATAGTGCCAATCAAACCGTCATCTCATCCAGCAAGAATAATACCCTACCTAAGATAATCTGCCCAAAAAATAATAATAATATTGCTCTCAGTCTATGGAGTCACTAAAACATGTTTTTGTTTGTTTGTTTCAAAAAATATATTATTGTGTAAAACTTAAATAAATAAAAAAGTAGACATATTGGGTATTGTCCATAATGACCTACTATATAAAAATAGTACATGACCTAACCACGGTAGAAAAACTAAAATTAAAACGGTGTAAAAAAGCCATTTTTTTATCACCTTACATAAAAAAAAGTGCAATAGCAAGCAATCTAAAAGTGATACGCATCCCAAAATCATACCAGTCAAACCATTAACTCATACCGCAAAAAATGAGAACCTACCTAAGACAATCACCCCCCCAAAAAAAACTATGGCTCTCAGAATATGATTTTTTTGTTTCAAAAATGCTGTTATTGTGTCAATTTTAAATACCATATTTGTCGCCTTATAAGACACAACTGCCCATAAAATGCACCTAGGTTTTAGAGGGCAAAAATAGGGGAAAAAAGCTAACTTTATTAGGGGGGCACTTTATTGGGGGGCATTTTTTTGGAGGGGTCACATTATTAGCAGTGGGGTCATTAAGGGTACCTAAGGGATGTCTTTCTGGCAGGGCACAGCTTTGCACATAGCCAGGAGCATTTTTTGCCACCAGTAAATGTGAAGTGGGGGAAGGAAAAGTATGATAATGTGGAGCTAAACACTGATGAGCCTCTGATGGTCTTCAAGGCCCAGCTGTTTGCCCTGACTGGGGTGCAGCCAGCCAGAAAATCATGGTCAAAGGAGGAACATTAAAAGTATGAACTTCTACAAGATGCACCTGTGCGATCAGGACATAATCCGGACAAGTTTTCAGCCTCTGAATGTCTATTCACTGACAAGCAAAGTTATTGAAAATGTCATGCTTAAAACACTATGGGCACTCGCAGTGTGACGACTGAGAGGCGGAGCAGGCTTCTGTTACAGGGAAGTATGCTTTGCCCCTCATCTGCCTGCTCATGAACTCCAACTTTCCTACTCCTCCCTCCTCCATAACAGCGCTTCGGGCTGGCCGGTCCCTATCACCCAGCACTTGCTAAGGCTGGCCAGTCTCTACCACAGATAGCCCGCAGAGCCGACCAGCCTCTCCAGTGGAGCCCGGTCCTAGCCTAGGAACACCCTCGGCACATCCGGCTCCTTCTGCCAAGCACCACAAGCACGGCCGGATGTTTGATCGCATCGCAGCACAGCAAGGTGGCAGGTACAGTGACTTCAGAGGCCACAAGTGCCAGACAAGCATTTTTCCCCTATATATTAACCCCATAAGAAGCACTAACTTTTCCCCCCGTTTTATAGGGTGAAAAATATGCTTAATAAAAAAAAGTATACATATTAGGTATCACCGCATCCGTAAGAACCTGCTGTATAAAATTATCACATGACCTTACCCTTCAGGTGAACACTGTAAAAAAAAAAAAAACTGTGTAAATAAGCCATTTTTTTCACCTTACATCACCTGTCAGATGAACACTATAAATAACAAAAAATAAAAACGGTGCCAAAACAGCTATTTTTTTTGTCACCTTGCCTCACAAAAAGTGTAATATAGAGCAACCAACAATCATATGTACCCTAAAATAGTACCAAAAAAACTGCCACCTAAGGCCTCTTTCACACGACAGTATGTCCATTTCAGTGTTTTGCGGTCCGTTTTTCACGGATCCGTTGTTCCGTTTTTTGCTTCCGTTGTGGTTCCGTTTCCATTCTGTTTTTCCGTTCCGTTTTTCCATATGGCAAATACAGTATACAGTAATGTCATATAAAAAATTGGGCTGGGCATAACATTTTCAATAGATGGTTCCGCAAAAAACGGAACGGATATGGAAGACATACAGATGCATTTCCGTATGCATTCCGTTTTTTTGCGGACCCATAGACTTTAATGGAGCCACGGAACGTGATTTGCGGCTAAATATAGGACATGTTCTATCTTTCAACAGAACGGAAAAACGGAAATACGGAAACGGAATGCATACGGAACACATTCCGTTTTTCTTGCGGAACCATTGAAATGAATGGTTCCGTATATGGACCATATACGGACTGCAAAAAACGGCCCGCAAAACGGAAAAAAAAACGGTCGTGTGAAAGAGGCCTAATGCAGAACAAGAGATGAAGAAAAAGGAAAGTTTTGTTGATTTAATCTTGTGTGATTTTAATAGTGAGCCACTCATTTCAATTAGAAAATAATTTGAGTCTGCTTTAAAGATCTTATAAAGGTGATTTTTCACCTGGCATTAGCTGTTACTATGGTAACCTATCCTGCCTTCAACATTTATTTGGATGAGTAAAATTCCAGATGCAATTTTTACTGACAAGGGATGAACATTTTATAAAGCATACCTACACAATCAAAACAGCACCAGTGAAAGCAGCAGTGTAGCATTTTATGAGGTATAGAGGTTATTTCATTATTAACAAGTAGACTATTGTATATATCTGTTGAATGGTTGTAGTTAGTGATAAGTGAATCAAAGTCCACAAATGTCCTTTGAGGTAGCGAATAGATTTAACCTGAAATATTGTAAAAGAACAACAACAAAAAAAATATCTGATCCATTTGCTGGTGATAGGCCAGCCGCCACCATATTGTGCGAAGATTTTGGCCGAAATCCCATGTGCGGTGACATATGATGTCACCATGCCAGCCGGCGTGATGACATCATCTAGGGCCATGCGAGATTTTGCGCCAGAACTTCAAGCAAGATTGCGGCAGCCTGATCCGTAGCGAGCAAATGGATCAGACATTATTGTTTTTATTTTATTTTACACTCTGTTATTGATATCAGATGCCATGATCATGTATGTGGGGGGCGGTGCAATCGTCGCTCCCTGTCATTGCATTCACTACTTACAAAGAAATGCGCTTTGTGACAGTAAAGTAATTAGTCACAAAGCAATTTTTTTTTTATTCAGCAAAGCATCCAAATCACATTTTAAAATACTGCACTCTTCACTAGTTGCAATGTAGTTACAGTTATAAAGATCTTAACTTTCAATTGGTGCAGGTCAGGAGGGGACAGGACCTATGTAGCTCTGGCATATTTAGGACTTCCTTGCCTTTTGGAATGAATCAAAATTATCGAGGTGCACACATGAAATGCCCCTCTAAGTAAAGTTAGTAAAGTTCCTTTATAGGGTTTGTGTGGCTCTATATCACAGTGTCATATTGTGTCACACGGTGGTGCCCTTTTTGAAATTATTTATACAGAAAAAAAAAAAAATTGGTATGGCTCTATTGGAATCTGAGGTGCAGAGGTATAGAGCAACATAGGCCCAGAGTTGCACCAAAAATCTGTAAAAAAAAAAATAAGTGGCACAAATTGCTACAATTTACCACATCTATGGTTTATACACTTTTTTCTCAACAAGAGGACAGGGCTTAGTGGAAAAGAGTGGAGCTTTGCTGGAAAGGGCCAGGACTTAAGATGGACCATTTTCCACCAAAATTACGCTACAATTGTGATATAAAAATCAGTCTCAAAGTAAGACAAGCAGAGAAAAGTGTCTAGCCATGCATCAGATCATCATCATCATCATACAGCCTGAGCCCCCTGTAGGTCTAGATAGACTATCTAAGGCTAGTTTCACACTAGTGCTAAAATCATCTGGAAGGCCGTTCCGGCAGAGGAACAGGATGCTGGAGTTCATCAGATTCGGCATAACCAGATACCATCTTTATAGTCAGAGCCCGTTGACTATAAAGGGACAATGCAGGGATCCGGCTTGTTTCTGGCAATAGTGCTAGGATGTGGCCAGACTAAAACAGCTGCTAGTCAATGGGGCCTCTGGCTACGCTTAATATGATGAACTTCAGCAGGTTGCTCCTCTGCTGGAACAGCCTACTGGAAGATTTTAGCGCTAGTGTGAAACTAGCCTAAGTTTAAATCATTTTTATGATTAGTAAATCTGGGCCATAGATGCTTATATGTGTCCTGGTATGGCTCTGCACAACTCAAAATTTTAATGAAGCTATAATATACACCTCCTGTATGGTTCCGGCCTTATAATATAATATAAGAGAACTAATATAACCTCTGTGAGTTACTGAAATCAGCTATCACAAGGATATTCTTTCTACAGCTATTTAACATAGCACCAAACCACATTTTGGTAAAAAATAAAATAAAATAAAAATCCTCTTCTTCCCCCTACAAATAAAGCTCCAATAGATTCAATATCCCTGGAGTTATTGAATCATGTCAGATTACTAAAATTAAAATGTGTTTGTTCCACATATGATTTGCTTTTCGAAGCATCCTGCTTCTAAACCCCTCTAAATCTTTTACCATGGGTTCTCTGTTGAAAATGAGAAGTGTAGAGAGCAAACAAATCATTTATTACACCCTGATAAGCAAACTCCTTTAATTCCCTTCACTGGTGTAGACTTAACGCTCACAATTTTTTATATGACCCACTGAAGCAGAATAATTCCCATTTGACTTCAGAGTCATCTTTATTATTCCCGGCAGAGGAAGCTGTGCACATTCTGACACAATTTCTGATACTTTTGGTATATATATATATATATATATATATATATATATATATACAAAAGTCACATTTGTAACAAAGTTCTTTGACCTTCATAATAATTTAAAATAAAACTATATTTTTGGTGCCTAGACATTTTGGAGCTTCTCATTGAAAGCAAACTATGTCTGTAAAGTAGTGTGTAGGTGCTATCTTACTTTTAATAATTTTATGGTTTGATATTAAATATGACTGGAATGTAAAAAAAAAAAAAAGCTTAGGGAGGTGTAAGGCTTTTAATTGGTTCTTCCCCTTTAACTTCATTACGTTTTTTAAAGATGTCCGATACCTGGCAGCATTTCTGCAGAATAAGGTACCTATACATGCTTACTAACCTTTAGGTGGGGCTTGGAGGGGCCAAGATAGTAGCAGACACTTATATGGTCATTTACCAAACTGATATAAAGTAGTTGCTTATAGCAACCAATCAGATTCAACCTTTCATTTTCCAAAGGAGCTGTCAAAAATGAAAGGAGGAATGTAATTGGTTGCTATGGTCAACTAAGCCAGTTCTACTTTACAGTAGTACAGTAGTAGTTTTGGAACAGCGAGTTGGGCTCCAATGAAGACATCATCGGGGTAATATGTCTTGCTACAATCACCTCTCTTTGAATGATATGAAGGTTGGCTGAGTTCCATATTGTGCACTGGCCGTTGGAGCCCGCCAATCTGTCCTCATGACTCTCAGTGACTGTTACTTTACTTAATATTTGTATATCTTTGTATATGTATTAAATCATAGTTTATGCACCTAAGTTGTGCTATGTCTATTTTTTTCCCCAACTTCTGATCTCATGATAATACAGGGGGATATAATAAAACCTTTTATAACAGAAAACTGAGAAATAAACATTTACAAATTAGGGTTTCATAATGAGATGCTACTAGTGTTGATCAAGCCACAAAGTGCTCATGTCCTCTACTGAGCACAATGGGAGAACCTCAGGCACCCCTGCTTGGAAGAGAAGAGAGTGTCTGGTTCAGACAAAAAAGTAAAACATTTATGGAAACACTAAGAAATAGTTTGGAAACAACATTGGGAAGATGTCTGAATGCATCTTGAACTCCCATTACCTATGACACACAATAAACAACCACACAAAGGCTATATGCCAATAGTCAAGTATGAGCAACCCAACAATCTATCCATGAGACAGATAACAGCCAGCATACCTTACAATGGCAGCCTGGTGTACTATGAGACATTCCAAACCAGCTCTCATCTGACTGAGAGCCAGTAAGCCTCAAAGTTGCTTCATATCTCTTGGATGGCTTGGGTGGACCTGAGCACCTAGATCAATATATTAGGGTGACCAAAAGTTTTCTGATTGTCCTAACATAATATTTAATAACCTTTCTATGCAGTTTTGTCATGTAAACTAATTTGCATAAACATGGGCATATGGGAAAAACATGCAAAACACTTCTGGCAGTAGCTTCTTACCCTGACAATTTTTTTTTTGACATTTTGAAATCTATCCTTCATGACTCTCTTCTCCCTCAAAATCTGCTGTCAAGGGAGAGTTGGGATGCCCCATTCTCTGGCACTCCAGCCTTTGGAATGCATGGAGATGTGGTCTATTTTGTTGTGGAGACCATGTTTGCAAACAAGAAGTGGATGAAGTTCTAAGGGTACTTTCACACCTGCTGCAGAGGATTCCGGCAGGCAGTTCCATTGCCAGAACTGCCTGCCGGATCCGTCATAACGCATGCAAACTGATGGCATTTGTCAGACGAATAAGGATCCTGATGCATATGACAAATGCATTGTAATGCCAGATCCGTCTCTCCGGTGTCATCCAGAAAAATAGATCCGACATTTTTTGCGGTCTGAGCATGTGCAAACTGCAATGCCAAATCCGTTTTGCCGGGGCCAGATCCGGCATTAATGCACGTCAATAGGAAAAAATGCCAATTGTTTCGGAATTTTGGACGGAGATAAAACCGCAGCATGCTGTGGTATTATCTCCATCCTGAAAAGTCAAAAAGACTGAACTGAAAACATCTTGATGTATCCTGAATGGATTGCTCTCCATTCAGAATGCATTAGCATAAAACTGATCAGTTCTTTTCTGGTATTGAGCCCCTAGGATGGAACTCAATGCCGGAAAAGAATAACGCTAGTGTGAAAGTACCCTTAGCAGCTGATAGACTAGCTGCTTTTTTTAGTTTTGAACATACTAAGAAAATGAATGTTGATCCTCAGTCTTGAAAAGCTAATTCAGAAGTGGACAAAAATATGGCTACACTTCCTGTTGAAAAATGTGGAAAGATGGCCTTTGCAAAACAGAATTTTTTTTTGTAAGTTAGCTGTTAGCTGTTGTCTAATATACATTTGAGCCACTAACCATGTACATATCTAAAATGCATAATGAAAATATAGCCATGCAGTTAGCTTTGTAAATAAACAGATGTCTATTCTATAAAATGATATCAATAACAAATCAATGATAGCAGTAAAATTATTTCTCAAAATATTTTGGGTCAGTACTGAACATGAACCACAAACTTCTATGACAGCAGAACATATATTTTTTTATTAATAAAAAAATTACTACAGTAGTCCACCATCTTGTGTCTTATTCCATTTCTTTGTTTTTGAATGTCAGGGAACATTCAAGTCATTATTATAGAAGTGGGTGTGGAAGCACTGTGTCAATCAACCAGTTTGACTTTGAACTAAATTTAAGAACATTATCCTGGCAGTTTCCTGGTATACACCTTTGAACTTCTATACAGGGATCTAACTTCATTGCAGGGGAACCACCAGGCTGCTACCTCTTGGAATTTTCAATTAATATGAAGCAATCACCTCCGCTATATGGGGACAACACTACTGTGATCACTTGTCCCCCTATAGGTTTATAGTTTTTTAGCGGCAGGCTGGTGTTTGCATAGCTCAATCTGCTGCCCAACTATTTTCAGTGACCACATACATGGGCAGTGCTTTCAGCTGATGAAGGAGTGTTTGCTCCTTCATTGGATGATTAGCTGCACTTTTACATCGGCAATTTATTCAGAAAAAACATTCCCAGTAAACGGCTCAAAAACCATCCCATACAAATGGACTTTTAGGGACACCGCAAAGGTGGTTGACACCTGCTTTCATTGAGGTTGTGACATGGTAGTGACACTAACACTGGGAACTGGGATAACCATAGAAATAATAAAAACATTCCAACTCAACTGGCAAACATCTACTGCTTAACTATAGCATGCTATGGCACACTTTGTCCAAAGCAATTCTACTTTTAAATAAAACTCAAGTCATAGGGGAAGTTTTATCCTCTCCACAAGTGCCTCTTTTTACGCTGCCCTCACCACTTTTCCCAAAGGGGGTTGGGCAGGAAAGGGCCATGTTCAGCAGCCAAGACAACTTGATCTATGGCTGTCATAGATTTCTGTTTGGTCACAAGGACTGCCAGAGGAATCTCCTCCCGGGGATATCAATAACACCAATTGTATAATCTAAGAAATTATTCTGTCCATATTCACAGTAAGAAGCTTCAGAAATGGCAGCACCCAATTCTGCAGTATGAGTGTGGAAACAGAAGCACAAGATCTCCTGTTGTGTGATCTTGGTGAAGTCAACTGGTTTCCGCTGACAATATGTACAGAAGACAAGACTCCTAGAGAATCCAGAAAATATTACATTAATTGGTCCTGTAATTACATTGTGTCACAGTATCTTCAACTGCCACATGCTATTAAAATAATCTTTCAATCCTGAGCTAAATTGATACAAACATTTATAATTGCATTGGACTTTACATGGAAAGGAGATTAAAAAAAAATAATTACCCGTACAAAACTGTTCTAGTGCACCAACAGTATTCATTTGACATATCCTCTGGTTAGGTTTAGAGCATGGTATAATAACTATAGTATGTTTTCCTGGACATATAAAATATATTAAATAAATATGAATAATATGTAAATATCTAAAATGAAAACAATAATGTATAAAATGTTGCTACTTTATTGTATGTATAACATATTACTGCTATAAGTATCCGTAGCTGTGTGGATGTATAACAGATAAGATAAGATTCCTTTATTGTCGCTGTACAATACAATGTAAGACAATGTACAATACAATGAAATGTTGTTTGGAGCAATCCTAGATGACATGGACAGAGGAACAAGAACTGACATTTACTACTCTATGAATATGTGAATTTATAGATAAGTCAACGTACAAACCGGATTCCCAAAAAGTTGGGACACTAAACAAATTGTGAATAAAAACTGAATGCAATGATGTGGAGATAGCAAATGTCAATATTTTATTTGTAATAGAACGTAGATGACAGATCAAACGTTTAATCCGAGTAAATGTATCATTTTAAAGGAAAAATACGTTTATTCAAATTTTCACGGTGTCAACAAATCCCCAAAAAGTTGGGACAAGTAGCAATAAGAGGCTGGAAAAAGTAAATTTGAGCATAACGAAGAGCTGGAAGACCAATTAACACTAATTAGGTCAATTGGCAACATGATTGGGTATAAAAAGAGCTTCTCAGAGTGGCAGTGTCTCTCAGAAGCCAAGATGGGTAGAGGATCAGCAATTCCCACAATGTTGCGCAGAAAGATAGTGGAGCAATATCAGAAAGGTGTTACCCAGCGAAAAACTGCTAAGACTTTGCATCTATCATCATCAACTGTGCATAACATCATGCGAAGATTCAGAGAATCTGGAACAATCTCTGTGCGTAAGGGTCAAGGCCGTAAAACCATACTGGATGCCCGTGATCTCCGGGCCCTTAAACGACACTGCACCACAAACAGGAATGCTACTGTAAAGGAAATCACAGAATGGGCTCAGGAATACTTCCAGAAACCATTGCCAGTGAACACAACCCACCGTGCCATCCGCCGTTGCCAGCTGAAACTCTACAGTGCAAAGAAGAAGCCATTTCTAAGCAAGATCCACAAGCTCAGGCGTTTTCACTGGGCCAGGGATCATTTAAAATGGAGTGTGGCAAAATGGAAGACTGTTCTGTGGTCAGACGAGTCACGATTCAAAGTTCTTTTTGGAAATCTGGGACGCCATGTCATCCGGACCAAAGAGGACAAGGACAACCCAAGTTGTTATCAACGCTCAGTTCAGAAGCCTGCATCTCTGATGGTATGGGGTTGCATGAGTGTGTGTGGCATGGGCAGCTTGCATGTCTGGAAAGGCACCATCAATGCAGAAAAATATATTCAGGTTCTAGAACAACATATGCTCCCATCCAGACGTCATCTCTTTCAGGGAAGACCCTGCATTTTTCAACAAGATAATGCCAGACCACATTCTGCATCAAGCACAACATCATGGCTGCGTAGGAGAAGGATCCGGCTACTGAAATGGCCAGTCTGCAGTTCAGATCTTTCACCTATAGAGAACATTTGGCGCATCATAAAGAGGAAGGTGCAACAAAGAAGGCCCAAGACGATTGAACAGTTAGAGGCCTGTATTAGACAAGAATGGGAGAGCATTCCTATTTCTAAACTTGAGAAACTGGTCTCATCGGTCCCCAGACGTCTGTTGAGTGTTGTAAGAAGAAGGGGAGATGCCACACAGTGGTGAAAATGGCCTTGTCCCAACTTTTTGGGGATTTGTTGACACCATGAAATTCTGATTCTACATATTTTTCCCTTAAAATTGTACATTTTCTCAGTTTAAACTTTTGTTCCGTGATTTATGTTCTATTCTGAATAAAATATTAGAAGTTGGCACCTCCACATCATTGCATTCAGTTTTTATTCACGATTTGTATAGTGTCCCAACTTTTTTGGAATCCGGTTTGTATTACATATTAGTATATATATATATATATATATATATATATATATATATATATATATATATATTTATATATATGTGGATGTACAGATCTACTGATGTATTACATATTACTACTCTATGTATCTGTGGATGTATAACATATTACTACGCTATCTGTGAATGTATAGCTTTGTAGATGTATTAAATGTTGCTACTTTATGTACATTTTAATGTATCGCTCTGTCAATATATAAAATGTTACTACTGTAGGTATCTGTGAATGTATAGCTCTGTGGCTGTATAACATACTACTACTTTATATGTTTGTGAATGCAAAGCTCTGTGAATGTATAATATATTACTACTGAATGCATTTGTGAATGTATACTGTATCTGTGGATTTCTAGATATGTGGATGTTCAGTATAACATTACTACCATATGTATTTGTGGATGTCTAGATCTTTATTAGCTTTATTAGCCATATTAAATATTAACATTTATGTGTAGTTTAAGTACCACTCGGATCTAATTAAGGCAGCACAAATCTCATGTGGAGCTATATTCCTGGAAGGTTTTGCCTTTGTATGGTGATCTGTTTCCTAGAGTGCTCTCTCACTCTCATGTGTTTTATAATGATTCTAGTCTCAGTTCCACAAGAAGTTTTAAGGGAATTCATATTTTATTTCTCAAGTGTTTAATCTATTGAGGGTGTTTTTTGTCCAATATAGACATTGATGGCTAATCAGTGGGTATATCATCACTGACTTATGCAGGATTTAATCTTTTTCTGGAGTACGGATGTAGTAGCGTTAACATTCATGCTTTATGAGATGTGTTATCTAAACTAAATGTGTTACCCTAAGTTCACACCTGAGTGTTTTACAGCGCGTTCCTACGCGCTGTAAAACGCTCAACCAGGAGAAACCAATGCTTCCCTATGGGAATGGTTCTCACCTGGGCGTTTCACAGCGCGTACGATCACGCTGTAAAACGCCCAACGCTCCAAAAAGTTCTTGAGCTTCTTTGGGCATTTTGTCGCGCGTTCCCGTACATAGACTTTCGAGAACGCGCGACAGTGGGCGTTTGCTTGTCTCTGTATGCGCGATTGTAAACGCTGGTACAATCGCGCAAACAGAGCGCTCCATTGCGAACGCTCAGGTGTGAACCCAGGGTTAAGCAAACACCTTCAATTGCTTTTCAATGGATTTTGTCTCAAGATAACGCAATGAGTTAAGAAATTTGAGTTAAGAGCTTGAGTGCTAACCCTGCTACATCTGTAGATATAACCTGTTACCCCCCCCCCACCTCATACAAAAGAAAAGAAATATATATATGTTAAGGATACAGTTTAAAAAAAAAATTGATACATGAATGTTGATTATATTAATTATTGAGCATATGAAGCGTCATATAAAGAAACAAAAAGAAGTGAAATCAGATTTATAATGAACATTGTAAATGACATATTAACTCAAGAACACAGATAAAGGTGAGATTTTTAGACAATTTTTTATTTTTAAGAAACGTCTTTTCATACATGTTGCAGTTTCCACATTTTTCGCTGAGTAGGCAAAATTACACCGTATACAATATCCTACTACAGTGCAGCGGTGGATCAAAGACTGTCAGAAACCTGGAAGGTCAATGAAAAATTAGCCTGTGGCAACTAGTCAACCCCCGAGAAATATGTGATCCATTCTTCTGCTAATATAAAGTCCTAGGGGAACCAATTATTTGGAACACATTCTAAACCAAACACATTCTCCCAGGCTTAACAAGTCTCTACTTCAATCTAAAAAGTCAGTGTCCAGTGATAGATATTCCTTTGAGTCCTTTTCCAAGATACCAAGGACATGTGTCCACATGCACAGTCTACACACCTGACAATTTTGATAAATGTCAGACTTTCAGCAATTGCAACACTGAACAATATTTTTTAGGTTTTGGCTGGCAGACCATGTAAAGTATCTGGTTTATTATCATTTTTCATTATATAAATAATGATATTTAATATCAAGAGGATAAAGTAGGTCATTAGGTTCTGGTAATCACTGTTATTCATACACCAGTTTCCTAAGTTAAAGGTGTTATCCCATGAGTAATATAAAAAACTGAAATCAGATATTATATATACATGACAGTCTCTTTCATGAAATCAGAGATCTGCCCATTCATTATTGAAGTCCTCTGCTAGATTTATTTCAAGCTGGTAGCTTTCTCAGGGAGCATGCCATTTTTGCTGCAAATGGTGGCAATTGAATGATAGAACTGAGTGTGTATGTCCACTGCAGTGAGCTGGGCAAAAAAAAAAAAGAAAAAGGGCAAACAGCAGATGGCGCTATACAGATAGATTTCATCCAATAACTCAGTGGCTACACTACATTTTTTATTATATGCAATTACAAAAGTATTCAGATACAGGAGCTGGCTTGAAAAACGTTAAACTTTCCTGAAAATATAGAGGCCACTACACTGATTTATAGCTGTTTCCTTCACCATTTTTTCCTTCAAAGTGATGCCCTATATGTACATTTTGCAGGGAGCTACATCATTCAAGTGAATCGGGCTAATTTAAGATCTTTGCACATATGGATGGCTGTCCAGGATACACCTCAAAGGATATGTAGTGCTTGACAAGCAATGCATCCTCTTTATTAGTATGATCATGAGGCTCCCAGATGTGAGATATCATAAATTAATGTTTTAAACTGTTGATATGCTATTATTATATTTCTTTAAAGGGGTATTTCCTTAAAGGGATATTCTGGGAGCTTAATAGTGAAGACCTTTAGGGTAGGTAATCAATGTCTGATCAATGGGAATCCAACTCCTGACATCAACATCAATCATCTGTTTGAAGAGACTGCCCCATCAAGCATACTAAGCACAGCATGGTATATTATACACTGGCTATGCTTGGATGGCAAGCCAGGCTGATTCAATGATGTGCTTGGATGGCAGACCCGGCCTATTCACTCAAATTGGACTAGCTACATATGTGATTGAAGAACATGATGTCACTGGCATAAGAGACTACAGAAGCCACTGGAAGTGTCTTCTTCAAACAGTTGATCTGCAAGGGTGAAGAAGACCCCACCAATCTAATATTATTGACCTATTCCCTTTAATCTCTCTGACTCTTGATAATGTTTGCCTTATACCAAAATTAAAACTGTGAGATATTTAAAAGATATTTAAAAGATAAGATATATTTATAAGATTTGTAAATGTGTCCCAAAAGATCTGCCATTTGCCTCACCTTTCTCACAATCCAGTGTTTCTATTTGTAAATCATACTTTTCCTCGCCATCTGTCAGACAAAGAAATGAAGGGACCAGGAGAAGACTTTTTCAAGATCAGAAATCAATGCAGACTAACAAACACCATTGGAATTTTTTTCACCAGTATGAAGGATTTTTTTTTTAAACCAATATTAATAATAATTACAACAATAATTAAGAAACTTGTATGTATTGTAACTGTTTTTTATTATAGCTTAAAGCAAAAATTACTATACTTACAGTGGCATACAACAATCTCATAAGGCACAATCACAAAACATAGTAAGGGCCCACAATGAGTTTTTACATTTCAATTTTTGGCATTAACTGGAAAAAATTGTTCTTAAAAAATGTACTACAACAAGTTTTGCTCTACCTCACCAACTTTACAGAAATTCTGTCTTGGAAAAAGTGGAACAGGTGCTTTATAAATGTTCTAAACACTGTATTGCTCAATGGATTTACACCAGACAAGTGGCATATATATAATGATAAATGTTCCCCAATATAGCTCTAAATCCTTTTCAATAGTATTATATTCAATAATAATAATAATAATAATAATAGTAATAATAATAATAATAATAATAATAATAATAATATCAGTTATAACCGAGACCATCTAAAATCTAGTTAGTGCTATGACTTACATAGTCTGTGACTTCAACAGCAGACACTGTATATGTCTTTATTTCAAAAGTACTTATGTATTGCATTTGGTTTTTTTTATTAACGCAAGATTTAAGATATATTTCAGATTATAAAAGAGATTTTCTGTGGTTTTAGAAAAAAAAAAAGCGGGAAATGGACTAAAATAAAAAATCCATGACTAGTCACCTAGTAGATCTAAATATTGTTTACCCCATCAGGCTCTGTTTACCCAGCTGCAGTGATGACATCACATTACCAACACATAATGCTATAACCAATCACTGTCCTGAAAGGTTCACTTCATACCAACATTATCAATATGATGTCAGCTCTGGAGCCACTTGAAGAAAGCATGGCGAGGGGATTTGGATCAGTGGTTTTGGATCTACCAGGTCAATAGTGATGCATTTTTTTAATACATTTTTTAGTCAATCCTTCTGACAGCTAGTTTTTGTTTTGTTTTTTTCCTGAAACTGGACAACCCCTTTAAATTGACATATAAATTGGAATACATAAATAAAAAATAACACCCCCAAAAAAATAGAAATGTAAAGTTGCAATACCTGGCATGTAGTTACAGTATGTCTGACATCTGAATAATTACAATTCTGATCTGGTTAGAACAATTCTGATCTGGTTAGAGACTGGGTCTTGATACAAAAAGGCATAAAACTCTTTCTCTCATGCCCTGCTCTTTTTGGGTAATGTACCCCATGATGACTGCTAGACATGCCTCTACGAAGCACTCAAAAACATTTTGCCCAGTTGACAGACTATCAGAGGAAGTGTATCATTGGATGGAAAGAAGCAGTATGGTCATTTCAATAAATTTCTCACCATATAGGCCATTCTGATCTAACTCTTAGGAGGTGTTATGAGCAATTGTTATGTAAGGGCACACACATGGTGAACAGGCTCTGAACAGTCTAGACAGACCACCAGTACAGATGATCATTTGATCTGCCAACAAGAATGGGTAGCTCCCACAGTTTCATTGTCCACTATCCAGACAAAGATGGCACTGTCATTACAATGCCCTTTCTCTGTCTGGGACCTTTTAAGGTGCCGAGCAGAAGGCAATTTGATGTCATGGCAAACATTATGTGTCCTGCCATTGACAGACAGCCACTATCACTTTTGCTTGCAGCGGTGTCACAAATGAAAAACCTGGACTACTACAGACTGAAACCATATTGTGTTTAGTCACAAATTCAGTTCTGTTTGGGATCCCACAATGGTCAGATTTGGACATGGAGGCCTCATTTTGAGTCTTTCAATCCTGCCTTTGCTATGGAGAGACACACTATTCCAACTGCTGTTGTGATGATCTGAGGAGCAATCGCCTAAAATAGTCAGTCAACCCAAGTAGTAATTTGAGAGACACTAACAGATCAGCAATATGTGCAGTCGCAGTTATTGTCTCTCATGGTGGTGCCTAGAGCAGGCATTTTCATCAGGATGATGCTTGCCTACACAAAGCAAGGGTTTCCAAGGAATGTATCTACTAGATTGCAACATTTCCTTGGCCTGCTTGTTTTCCAGGTTTATCGCTAATTGGGCACTTATGGAAAGCCAGCTTTGACAACCTACCAGCTGCAACATCTTTGGGCAAATATGCCATAGGGTAGCATACATAATCTGTATGCTCAAATATATCTAATTTTGTATCCAGGCTACAGGTTGCCCAACAGGGTACTAGAGCCTCTTTTCATTTGTCCACTTTTTCCTGATTAACATTTATTTTCACTTTGAAGGGGTTGTATCATCTCAGACATTTGGGGCATATCGCTAGGATATGGGACCTGCCTCTGTCTTTAGAAAGGAGCCCACAATGTGAAGGAGGGCAGACTGCGCATGCGTGACCACTGTCCTTTCATTTATATGGGACCGCCAAAAAAAGGCAAGTGCTGGTTTTGCTATTCCCGTCGGCCCCATAGAAGTGATTAGAGCAGCAGCTGTGCTTGTGCTGGGCGCTGTCCATTGATTTCAATGAGATTGCCAAAAATAGCAGAGTCCGTTTGGCCATTTTAAGCACTCCCACAGGAATAAATGGAGGGTGGCCTCACAGTCTTGATGTCTCAAAGTAATGCTTCTCTGGAAAAGCATTGTGCAAACCAGTCCTCCTTCCAAAATGAAAACAAGACTAAGTATCCCATGCCAGTTAAAAGCTTTTTTTTATCAACATTGAGCAGAAAGAATTAGCTCAGCTGTCTAAGAGGCCTCGGTTGGGGTCTGGGGTGGGGTCCTTTTTATCTAAGTGGTCCTATCCAAGTAATGAGCATTGCTGTCCAGACAACACTCCTCTGAGCAAATTAGCACTTCTTTCATTCTCAGGCAACACAGAGGATTAGCTTTATTTTCCTCTTGGAAGGAAAGCTAATTTGTATTTCTTTGGGTTTAGCTTTACTGACAAAGGAAAAGTACACTAAGCTTCTCTAATGCCAGCACTAATGCCGCAAGATGTCATGAGTGCCAATTTGCCCAGAAACACAGAGAAGTATTGCCTGGGCTACAACACTCTTCACAGATACTTAGTGCTCCCTGTAAGGAAAAATAGTACTCTCTAGCAGGGACCCCAACCAAGGCCTCTCAGGCAGGTAAGCAAATTTTTGCTGCTCTTTGTGTGTTTCTTATTAATAGTTATTAATTTTCTTTTTGTAAGAAGGATTGATTTGCATGTCTATATTCTAGATGAATGTTATATCTCCCCTACTCTCTCACCGGAAAAGGAATCTCAAGAAATTCTAGCTAATTTAAAAAAAAAATTGGAACAAATTCTGAAACGATTCATTCATCTCTATACTGCAGATAGATATTTTTAATGTTAAGCTTTGATATGTGAATACCATTAGAAATGTGAAGCAAAGGAGTGAGAGAGAAAAATCCTGGAATCAAAAGGGAAAACCCTGAGAGACAGAATATCCTTCCTTGGTCTCAATAATTCAAGTTCCCTGCTTCATAAATAAAATGAGCATGCCTGAAATACATAAAACATGTGGATTTCATGTCCCTCTAGGGTTCAGAAACTAGTGATGTAAGAATTCTATTTGATGAAAATGGAATAATCACATTTTTATAAAGTTCCATATAAATGGCCTTCAGTCTGTATATTACCTTTAACATCAGGCAATAAGCATGTATTTCTTGATCTATTATGGCTTATCCTTTAGTTGTTTTACTCGTCAAGACCCTTTGTGAATTGCAGATGTGGTGTAATAGTGTAGTGATTTATAAGGTTGTAAGTGGCAGAACTCGTCTGAAATATGTATGTAGCATTTTATTATAGGGAATTGCATCTTGTATAAATGGAAGCATTGGAAATAAACAGAGATTCTTCTCCCAAAGTCATCTGATGAACCAAGGGCACTAAACTCCATTTCTGGAAGGATACCAAATATAAGAAACACAGAATTCCAATAAAATATTTCCGGTTTCTTATAGACTACCAGCTGTGTTTCCACTGAAAAAAGTCTTCTCTCATACAGTTTAGGAAATTTTTATCCATTCTGATCAAAAGTAAAGTGACCAGCCTCCCTATGTATTCAGACACAGATGTCTGTATACCTTTAGGCATCTACAAAGGTAAGTATAGCAATGTGATTCTGCTATAGCCCTTAGGCCTCTTTCAAATGACCGAGTCTCCCAACCAGATGCAATTTGTCTTGTGAACGGAAAGTATTTGGACTTCATTTCAATTGTTCTATGCACATGAACCTTGTTTATCAGTTCAGGAAAAATCACAACATGTTCTATATTGTGTGAAAGGACCAAAAAAATCTCTCCATATCACTGATAGCTTTGAACCATATATCCAAAGAAATCCATAGTCTCTATAAACGTTATACAGTTCCAAATAGCAACAAATAATATACACAGTATATGAGAAAGCTAATTTATTCGCACATGAAAAGATCAGTATAGATATATGGCCATCACAATAATTAAAACCATTAAAACCAACAGAACGCGGTTGGTAGCACTGTAATCCCACAAATGAACAAAAACTATTAATCATGTGAGCAAGATTCAAAAAAAAATATCTCCAATTCTCTAGAGTTACAACGTATGGTTTTCACACATATCATGATCAAAAACAGATATTAATTGATAAGTTATGAAGTGCAAGTTAAATACCAAAATGTTAAGAAGTCAGCATAGGTAAATCCCTACAGAACATAGACAGACACATACTGTAGAGAAACAAGGGGACAGGTAGCTACCACACCACAGACTTACCCCAATGCGTGTTTTTAATGAGGTCAAACACAGAGTGAGTATCCATAATATACCTCAATAGAATTGGCGCTACCTATTTGAATCTTGCTTACACGATTAATTTTGTTCATTTGTGGGATAATAGTGCTATCAACCACATTCTGTTGTTTTTAATGGTCTTAAAGGGGTTGTCCCATAAAAAATATTCTACAGTTTTCAAACCAGCACCTGAATCTGAATACTTTTGCAATTGCATGTATAGTGCCACGTGCTGTTTTTTTTTTTTTTTTTTCTTTTTTCCTTGTCCTGCTCGCTGAGAAGGCTGCACATGCTCAGTTTCATCCTTTAACTGCCTCCTGAGCTGTGATAGGGAGAGGTGAGACACGCCTCCTTAGCTGTGATAGGGAGAGCTGAGGCACACCTCCTGAGCTGAGATAGGGGGAGGTGAGACACGCCTCCTTAGCTGAAGCAGAAAAGACACTCCCCTTGAGCTGTCAGCTTTATATAAATCTAGCAGAGCAATAAATGGGGAAACCTCTGGATCCATATGAGGTACAGGGCTGGTTTTAGCTTTGTTATAAAGAGGATGTCACATTCTATATCATGTCTGATTTTCATCTTTTACATTAGTCATGGGATAACCCCTTTAATTATGGTGATGGCCATTCTTCAATACTGATCTTTATATGTTCTAATAAAGTTAATTTCCCATTTAGTCTTTGTAATATTTTTTGCTATTTGGAACATTATATTATGTGAAGTCCAGATCCATTTACAGGGATGAAAGGGTGAATACCAGGGAACCACCAGGACAACGCCCTTCGATTTAGCCAAAAGGAAAATTATTAAGTCGGCACAATGGGTCCACATCCACTGCCCGTTACACTGGTATTCTTCACTTTTTCTTTGTGCTTGTGACAAACACATCAAAAACTGATTGCATCCGTGTGAAAAAAATCTAATAAACTGTGATTTCGCATGAGTGGTACGAATGAATCAGGGTCGGTTCTAGAAAAAACGGATAGATTTGTATGCATGTTTTTTCCACGCGGATGCAATCAGTTTTAACATGTTTTTCCTAAACACAGAGATAATTAATGATAAATAAAGCTCATGAAATGAATAGGTCGGGATTCAGTCCGGATGCTTTCCGTTTATAACACCCATTGCATTTGGATAGAAAACTCGTCAGTGTGAACATGGCCTTAAACTTATGTGTAAAATTATCAGTTTTTCCATGGACTGACGATTTAGAACTTGTGTGCGTTCTGTCAGTGAAAAATGTAAAAAAAAATTCTGGAGTTTTCCTTCAGTTTGCTTCAGTGTTTTCTGCAAATCTGTTAAGTTCTTTCTTTTTTCCCTGGGTGGATGCAATCAGTTTTTGATGCATTTTTCACACACACAAAGAAAACCTGAAGAATTACACTCAAGTTCTCCTAGGACATGGGGAGAGATAAACAAAATGATAAATCTATTCAAAGTTTTTCAGAATTTCCCCCAAAATTTGGATTCTAACAATCTGGAACATTTATTGCTCAAAATGACAGCCAATGTTCTGCAGAAGACACAGAAGAAGGCACCTGCCACCAAAAAGGGAAAATCTTTGGACTGTATTTATATTTTATTATTATTATTTTTATTATTAAAAGACCTCTCAGTGTCATATGTGATATTTCAGGGCAATTTTGTTTCAGATTGGATTTCTTTAAAAATATCTTTCATCAGTTAAAAAACAGCAAGAAAAATCTGACCGGTAACAAGCTATGTCTCATATATACCCAACCAGCCTTCTATGTTAGAGTTTTATAGAAATATTTACAGTGTCACGGTGCTGTTTGCTGTGACAGTTGTGGCCGTGTAGGCTGGCTGCATGCCCTCTCGCGTACTGGCTTCAGGTTGATTCCTGTGTATGCTGGTTGCTTGGGACTACATGGTGGCTGCGGTGTTGTGTGTGAACTGTTGCCTGTGAATAATGCGTGTACTCCCTGTGTCTGCATTTCTGTGGTTCCTGTCACCAGTGCCATGCAGGCTGACTGCACGCACTTTGTGTACTGGCTGTGTTCCCATGTTTGCTGGTTCTGAGATGTGTGCTGGCTGCAGTCTTGTGTGTGAACACGGTCTATCTATGGATGTTTTTTTGTTTGTGTCACAGTGTGGTTCTGTCACTACTAGTTGTTGTGTAAGCCGGCTGCCTGTAACCTCGTACTGGCTCCAATCATTCTGTGACTGGTGTGAACTGTTACTTGTCATTGTATGTTTGGTGCTTCTGGTACTCCTGCTTCTGGTGGGGTTACCATTCCCTGGTCTGGGCCTGGGTGTGTCTTATCAGATGCCCTCGTTATGCAGCTATTTCTGCTACCCAGAAAGATTATCAAAATTAGGTTTTATTCACTTTAGAAAGGAGACGACTGAGGGGAGATCTAATTACTATGTATAAATATATCAGGGGTCAGTACAGAGATCTATCCCATCATCTATTTATCCCCAGGACGGTGACTGTGACGAGGGGACAGCCTCTGCGTCTGGAGGAAAGAAGGTTTGTACACAAACATAGAAGAGGATTCTTTACGGTAAGAGCAGTGAGACTATGGAACTCTCTGCCTGAGGAGGTGGTGATGGTGAGTACAATAAAGGAATTCAAGAGGGGCCTGGATGTATTTCTGGAGTGTAATAATATTACAGGCTATAGCTACTAGAGAGGGGTCGTTGATCCAGGGAGTTATTCTGATTGCCTGATTGGAGTTGGGAAGAAATTTTTTATTCCCCTAAAGTGGGGGAACTTGGCTTCTACCTCACAGGTTTTTTTGCCTTCCTCTGGATCAACTTGCAGGATGACAGGCCGAACTGGATGGACAAATGTATTTTTTGCTGCCTTATAAACTCATACCTCCAAACTTTAGAAAATCGCAAAGAGGGACAATATGTGAAGCGCGCATGGCAGTATTTTTCATACTAGGCCACGCCTCTAACTGCGCCCAAAGTATAATTATGGACTCCATCATAACTGCAGAAGCTCATAAATCAGCAGATATTTTAAGGTCAATATTGCACCAAATAATGAAGTTATGGTGAAATATACAAGAAAAAGCCATCAATACACTTTAGTAAAGAGCAATTTAGTAAATTTATTAATGCACATTTATGCATTCATTCCCCAGGTCAAAAACATGGACATTTAAGGATCAAAGAGGGACAGAGGGACTTTGGTCAAAAAGAGGGACTGTCCCCCCAAAAGAGGGACAGTTGGAAGGCATATAAACTATGCTAATATGTTTTCTATCTACATATCAATCTATCTTTTATGTAATCTATCTACCGTATATACATATTATCATGTATATTTATCATAGGCAGGTTACAATGCTTTTCTTTGTGGTGGGATGTGCTTGCATGTGTGTGTGTCTGTGTGTATGCATGTCTGTACGTGTGTGTGTGCCTGTGTCTGTTTGTGTGTGTCTGTCTGTGTGTGTGTCTGTGTATATATGTGTGTGTGTGTGTGTGTCTGTCCCTGTGTGTCTGTGTGTGTGTCTGTCTGTGTGTATGTGTGTGTGTCTGTGTATATACAGGTCCTTCCTATATTTTAGATTCATTACACACCAACTGAAGTAGTTCAAGCCTTTTATTGTTTTAATATTGATGATTTTGGCATACAGCTCATGAAAACCCAAATTTCCTATCTAAAAAAATTAGCATATTTCATCCGACCAATAAAAGAAAAGTGTTTTTAATACAAAAAAAGTCAACCTTCAAATAATTATGTTCAGTTATGCACTCAATACTTGGTCGGGAATCCTTTTGCAGAAATGACTGCTTCAATGCGGCGTGGCATGGAGGCAATCAGCCTGTGGCACTGCTGAGGTGTTATGGAGGCCCAGGATGCTTCGATAGCGGCCTTAAGCTCATCCAGAGTGTTGGGTCTTGCGTCTCTCAACTTTCTCTTCCCAATATCCCACAGATTCTCTATGGGGTTCAGGTCAGGAGAGTTGGCAGGCCAATTGAGCACAGTAATACCATGGTCAGTAAACCATTTACCAGTGGTTTTGGCACTGTGAGCAGGTGCCAGGTCGTGCTGAAAAATGAAATCTTCATCTCCATAAAGCTTTTCAGCAGATGGAAGCATGAAGTGCTCCAAAATCTCCTGATAGCTAGCTGCATTGACCCTGCCCTTGATAAAACACAGTGGACCAACACCAGCAGCTGACATAGCACCCCAGACCATCACTGACTGTGGGTACTTGACACTGGACTTCAGGCATTTTGGCATTTCCCTCTTCCCAGTCTTCCTCCAGACTCTGGCACCTTGATTTCCGAATGACATGCAACAGTCCAGTGCTGCTTCTCTGTAGCCCAGGTCAGGCGCTTCTGCCGCTGTTTCTGGTTCAAAAGTGGCTTGACCTGGGGAATGCGGCACCTGTAGCCCATTTCCTGCACACGCCTGTACACGGTGGCTCTGGATGTTTCTACTCCAGACTCAGTCCACTGCTTCCGCAGGTCCCCCAAGGTCTGGAATCGGTCCTTCTCCACAATCTTCCTCAGGGTCCGGTCACCTCTTCTCGTTGTGGAGTGTTTTCTGCCACACTTTTTCCTTCCCACTGAGGTACCTTGATACAGCACTCTGGGAACAGCCTATTCGTTCAGAAATTTCTTTCTGTGTCTTACCCTCTTGCTTGAGGGTGTCAATGATGGCCTTCTGGACAGCAGTCAGGTCGGCAGTCTTACCCATGATTGCGGTTTTGAGTAATGAATCAGGCTGGGAGTTTTTAAAAGCCTCAGGAATCTTTTGCAGGTGTTTAGAGTTAATTAGTTGATTCAGATTATTAGGTTAATAGCTCGTTTAGAGAACCTTTTCATGATATGCTAATTTTTGGAGATAGGAATTTGGGGTTTTCATGAGCTGTATGCCAAAATCATCAATATTAAAACAATAAAAGGCTTGAACTACTTCAGTTGGTGTGTAATGAATCTAAAATATAGGAAAGTCTAATGTTTATCAGTACATTACAGAAAATAATGAACTTTATCACAATATGCTAATTTTTTTAGAAGGACCTGTATATGTGTGTATGTCTGTCCCTGTGTGTCTGTGTGTGTGTCTGTTTGTGTGTATGTGTGTGTCTGTGTATATATGTGTGTGTGTCTGTCTGTGTGTGTGTCTGTCCCTGTGTGTCTGTCTGTGTGTATGTGTGTGTCTATATATATATATATATATATATATATATATATATATGTGTGTGTCTGTCTGTGTGTTTGCCTATGTGTGTCTCTGTGTGTGTCTGTGTGTGTCTGTCTGTGTGTCTGTGTATATGTATGTGTGTATGTATGTGTGTCTGTGTGTCTATGTGTGTGTCTGTGTATATGTGTGTGTGTGTCTGTGTATATGTATGTGTGTCTGTGTGTCTATGTGTGTGTGTCTGTGTGTGTGTCTGTGTGTGTGTGTGTATATATGTGTGTGTGTCTGTGTGTATGTGTGTGTTTGTCTGTATGTGTGTGTGTCTGTGTGTGTGTCTGTGTATATTTGTCTGTGTGTGTCTGTGTGTTTATCTATGTGTCTCTGTGTGTGTGTCTGTGTGTGTCTATGTGTGTGTGTCTGTGTTTCTGTGTATATGTGTGTGTGTCTATGTGTGTGTCTATGTGTGTGTCTGTGTGTGTGTCTGTGTGTGTGCCTCTGTATATGTGTGTGTGTCTGTGTGTCTCTGTGTGTGTGTCTGTGTATGTGTGTGCCTTCGTGTGTGCATGTCTGTGTGTTTGCGTCTGTGTGCCTGTCTGTCGGTGTGTGTGCGTGTGTCTGTGTGTGGCTCTATATCTATGTGTGTGTCTGTGTTTGTGTGTCTGTGCCTCTGTGTGTGTTTGTGTCTGTGTGTGTGTGTGTATGTGTGTGTATGTGTGTGTGTATGTGTGTGTGTATGTGTGTTACTGTGTGTGTGTCTGTGTGTCTGAGTGTGTGGAGGGGGATAAAATGGTTGATCAAACATTGAAGTATCCTCTTTTAGCCAGTTAGCCTTTCTTAATATATTCATTGAATATTCTACATCTTAACCCATTATTCACCCGTCAATCCTTGCCAGGGGCTTTAATAGGCCTCACATTTATTTTATGGGTTCCTGGTATTCGTATATGGGAATACCCATAGCAGATGATGTGCAGATCTTTATATGAACATTATCCTGACAACATGGCCTAGATTAATCAGATTGTGTAATGTTAACTCCAGGATGGAAAATACTTTTGTTTTTATGTCGGACAGATTATTCCTGTTTAATGCAAATAAGTGAAATTTTTGTAATGAGGGTGTTTTGCTTTGTAGTGCTATTATTATCATGTTTTACAATGTATTAAACTGCAACATTTTTAAAAATCAAAGATTACCTTTTTCAGATTATTTTTGTTTTAGGCTTCTACTATAACAGGTCAGCTACTGCCTTGCCAGATTCCATACAAAACTAGTCCAGTAACTACAGTACATCCGAAAGGCTTCGGGAAGAGACATCAAATAATCACCTTGACTTTTACTGTGAATTTTCTTTTCTCCTCACCCACTTAACATGGATCCTGTAGGCAATGCATGCTGAGTTAGGTAGAACTTTTGAAGTAAAGCCTTGATGGTGTCACTGAGTGAAAAAATATAATGCCACAAATGCTCCTAACATACAAATTCTAAATTGAAAAATCTATCTATCCATCTATCTATCTTTGTATCTGGGTGGTTTATTTATTTTCTTCTGTAGAAGATGAGACGAGTGAGAATGAAGATTGAACAGCCTGTAATGTAAAAATGAATGCATTATAGTATGCAGACATGAACTTCCGCCACACTTAATTCTAGTTCACTTTTATTGATACTATTTTGGAGTGTGTATGACTATTTGGTTAGTCTATATTTTGGAGGTGAAATGAAAAACAAATATTTAGATTTTTTTTCCCCGATTGTAGTGAACTTTTATGCATTTTTTTATATATATTTTTTAATTTTTTTAATTTTTAATTTTAATTTTAAGCTGCCTCTTCACCAAGGTTCTTGAACTAGCATTCATAAGATTCCTTTTCCCATACACTACTGTGCTTTAATACAGTAATGAATGGGGATTCACTGTATTCCTATAGCGTACTGCCATCTGCAGGACTCCAAAGGAATATACCTGTGCTAGGCCTGGTTATCTCACACAGGCTCTAGCCTATCACAACCAGCAAATAGCTTCCACAATCTCGGCGCGAGGATATATTTTGATGCGTTATTGCTAATCAAAGACATGAACCCTATATGTCTGCTATGTGAAACAGCAGGCATCTGTGGGCTATGGCACCCACTCCAAGCAGACATCATCTTTAAAGAGGCAAAATGCACTGTGTATGTACGACTCATATTGTCAAAGAGATGAGCAGTCAGAAACCCCTTTAACTGTAATTCTATGCAATTTCAGTTTACACTTCCCTCTAAAAAGGATGTGGCACTCTTGTCCTATTGTTTGGCTGCTCTAGTCATGGGGTCCAACCCTGTAACATAAAATATAGTAAATAAACTTAGGTTTTCATATGCAAGGCATATGAAACCCTTTCATTATTGCTATCAAGCAAGATCCGAGATTGGACACCCACTGTTCCAAAACTGATGGCATGTCCTAGTGGTATGCAATCCCTATGTCAGAAAGGAACACCGCTGCAATATTGCTGTACATGATACCATGAGTATGAATGCTTTGAGGTGTTTAGGCAGGAAAATGTATTTCAAGATGATTTTAACTTCTACAAAAACTAAACATGCCCAGTAAATGATCTATCTATAATGTACAAATATAGTTGCTTTTATTTTATTGTAGATCCCTTCAAAGATGAACGATTAACTGAAGTAAAATCATCACACTAAAATGAAAAGAATGTGTAAGGTAGGTATCTTCAGTGTAAATTCTAAAAATATCATACAGGTGAAACCCCGAAAAATTTGAATATTGTGCAAAAGTTCATTTATTTCAGTAATGCAACTTAAATTTTGAATATTGTGTAAAGGTTCAATATTCTATGCTCAAAGTGTCACACTCTAGTCAGATAATTAACGCATACCCCCAGAGCAAAGGTTACCTCAAAATTGTTAGGGTTTCATAACCTATAAGCCATAGTCATCTAAATTATAACAAATAAATGCTTGAAATATCTCGCTTTGAATGTAATGAGTCTATCTCATATGTTAGTTTGACTTTTTAAGTTGCATTATTGAAATAAATGAACTTTGCACGAAATTCTAACCAGTGCAAAAAACTTTCCTAACTGGAGAATTAGCACCGCCCCTGAGGAACTAGACCCAGAAAAACATGGTACACCTATTGGTTACAAAATCGTAGGCACACTCGTGGGTAGGCATTTGTTGTCCAGTTAAATATTTTTTCTGTATTTTCCACATTATATCATATTTATACTTTCAAAACATTAAATATTCTTCAAATATATTATAAAGATATTAAATATGTACAGCATAACAGTAAATATTATATCATTTTTTACATGGTAATGCCAAAGGGTACTCTACTCTACAATGAAGACAGATTAATTTGTTTCCTCCAATCACCATTGCTGCACTGGTCTTGGTCATGCATACATTACCACTGGAGATGAGAAAATGAATTAATAAGAATCGATTTGTCTCATCAAGCAAGGGCTGTCCGCAAAGCTGAGGATTCTTCCCCTGCTGCTTGATGGACAGGGCTGGACATCTCGGTTGGCCCTGATAATCTTGTGATTGCGCTGCTGCTCCAAGTCACAAGCGCATGCTTCCGCTTCTGGAGCAGCGACTGTGCACACATAGCTACCAGGAAGTTTAGCAGCGCATGCACAGTCGCTACTCTTGTTGCAGGCGCTCCAGCACAGGTGCGAGATTTTCAGAACTCTGCTTGATTAGACAAATTGATTCTTATGAATTGATTAGTCATCTCTAATTACTGAAAAATCATCAGTCCTCCATAAATACTTAAATCAATTACTTGGGGTATAATCTCTTTACACTATAGCAAAATAAAGATAAAACGTCTGCATCACTATATCATAGCTGTAAAGCCAATATTCATATATCTGCTTTATTCAGTACCAGATCCCTCTGCAGCAATAAGTTTGCTTCTTAATGACAAGCAAGTGTAATGGAGGCTTTAATAAATTCTTGATTATCCACTATACACCTCACATCCTTATAAGCACAAATCCCTTTAGAACCTGCATTTTGATAGAAGACTGTTTGGCTTTCAGCAATTCTGTTTGATTAAAAATGCTTATTAGACTGTTAAATTATTTACTAAATACTGTATATCTGATCATCTACGTGGGATAAGGCCTGGAAAATGGCTTTGCTGTGTAGGCTTTACTGCTGATGTGTGGGTAGCTAGCTGTTTATATTACATCCTAGCATACAGTATGGAAAAACAGCCCTTTGGTAGTAGCTACCCGTTCACACATATTGTGGGGTCCTGTAACACAGCGTAATCATGATTGAGAATTGAGGATCCAACACATCACTATCACAACAGGAACCTATGCAAGCTATAATGTCTCTCCAATGGAAGCCACCGGACAGCATAGTAGTTTAGCAGTTAATCACATGATTAATATAAAAAAAATGGAAATCACATTATACTAAATCATAATTTCTAACAAAACTAGAAAAAAACTATCTATACCTCATATGGATCCAGAGATCTCCTCACTCAAAATGCAATTACTCTGCTGGATTTTCTTCACATTGGCAACTCAGGGGGCCTTATCTTTTCATGTGCAGTAGGGGGGTATTTATGGTACAGCTCTCTCCCTGTTACAATTGAGGGGCGTGTCCATTCTCTGCAGCTCTCTCCTTGTCACAGCTCAAAGGGGCATGTCCTTTCTGCTGTTGCTCTCTCACTGTAACTGTTGAACCTTGTATAAGAAGATCCAATAAGAAAATAACACCAGTGCTCCTAAAATCCTCCTCAGTGCTAATCACAGCTAAACTAACTAACAGGCCTGCTAGCTGTCCCACTCCCAAAACAGAAAAAATATTTTACGGGATTGCGGAATGGTTATATGGATGTGGACAACACACGGTGTGCTGTACGCATCTCTTGCGACCCCATTGAAATGAATGGGTCTGCACCTGATCTGCAAAAAAATGTGGATCAGATGCAGACCAAAAATGGGTCCTTAGGAGGTTGTGTTATCTTGTGGCCCGTCCCTGCTGCCATCCAGCTTCCCAAATGGGCACTGATACCACTCCACTCACCCTGCTGAAGCTGCTGTTCTATTTGCCTGCCTATGTACCAGCTCTCCTGATTCCTGAGTCTGATTCTCCACTGCCTTTCTTGACCTCTGCCTGATTATTGTATTGATGCTTCACTGCCTGCCCTGAATTCGGACTGTTTCACGGACTTACACGTACTAGTGTAAGTCTAGATTTCTATATAGGAGTAAGGGTCCAGTCACACGCCAGTATTTTGTAATACGCATTTGTTCCGCAAGTTTGCGGAACGGAATGCGGACCCATTCATTTCAATGGCTCCACAAAAAATGCGGGCAGCACTCAGTGTGCTGTCCGCATCCGTTGTTCCGTTCTGTTATGCGGATCTGCAAAAAAAAAAAAATAGAGCATGTCCAACTGTTGTCCGCAAAATGCGGTCGTGATCCCATTAAAGTCAATGGGTCCGCAAAAATGCGGATGACACGCGGAATGCATCAATATGTCATCCGCTAGTCATCTGCAATTGTGGATACTTTTCCAGGAAATAGAAAGAAATTTATTTTAGTACTCTACCAACATATATTCCTCCGTCAGTTTTTTTTGCGGTATGGATGCGGATGTACAACTGGTAGAAATTGTACACGGAAACGAAAGGAAAATCTGGAAAAGAAAAATACTGACGTGTGAATGGACCTTTATAAGGTGAATACAAGAAAACAGCAGGGATAACACCCTTGGGATTAGCCCAAAGTCAAACTTGTTGGTTGACACAGTGACTCAATGAGTGAACAACAATGAGTGGAGTTATAATGAAGTAAAGTAAAAAAAAAAAGGAACTAGAACATTTTTGTAGATGTACATATAGGTGTAAATAGCAATGGGGAAAAATTAAATTAACTGGAAAAATATCATATAGGTTTTATATTTTTCTCAATCATTCAATTATGTTTTAAAAGTCATAGAAAGTATGGGACATACAACCATTGCATCGTAACACAATATAGATACAATATAAAAAAAAGGCTCCTGAACAGAAATAATACTATCTACAGATATTGTGAATTAGTCAATTGATACCAGACTTTTGAAGAGTTGTGCAATTCATACATATCCAGAAAATGTTGCCCTTTATTGCAGGACAAACTTTTCATTGTATAATCTGATGAGTATCACATTAAAGGGGTTGTCTCACTTCAACAAGTGGCATTTATCATGTAGAGAAAGTTAATACAAGGCACTTACTAATGTATTGTTATTATCCATATTGCTTTCTTTGCTGGCTGGATTCATTTTTCCATCACATTATACACAGTTTGTTTCCATGGTTACGACCACCCTGCAATCCATCAGCGGGGGTCATGCTTACACACTATAGGAAAAAATGCTGGCTTCTCTGATCACTGGGACTGTGTGAGCTCACATAGGCTGGTGCTTTTTTTTATAGTGTACAAGTATGGCCACCGCTAGTGTTGGGCGAGCATGCTCGGCAGAACACGATTTTGACTTGAGCACCGCGATGCTGGGCACATCGCGGTGTTCGGCCGAACACTGTGTGTGCTTGAGCATGATGCTGAAGACTCCTCCCAGCATTTGTTTGCTGATACACAGCTACACCATAATAAAATGGCAGCCACATTTACTACACTTTCTGGGGTCTTTATGTCAGAAACTATAGGGGTTAATAATTAACCGATGTAACAGAATATCTGCGGCTATAGTATTAGACTCAGTCCACCATGCCAGGTGCTGCTGCCACAATCACCGCTGCTTTACCGGAATACCAGGATGCCTGCACAGGTGTTTTACAAGACAGGACATCAGGTCCATGCATTGAACATTATGTATATGATGTATAGTTTTATTTGATGTTGGAATGGGAAATATTGCTGATGTGGTAATGGAATAACTTTGTGCCATTGCTATACAAACTGCGCAAATATGTCAGGGCAATGAGACAGATAAGTGGAAGATCTGCAGGATGGGATGGACAATTCTGGGTCCTATTCTTCCATACCATGTCTGCATCGTCTTATCAGTTCAATTAAAGAAACTTCATTTAACAGAATTGTCTTTCAGGAAACTTATGATCCGTCAATCACATGTACTGTAGATTTAACAAAGTGGAAGAGGCTGACCTAAATTCCCGATTATTTTAACAACATATTCATTGAAAAATAATGTTTAACATATAATTTCCTGCATAAATAGCTAAATATACAGTGCCTTGCAAAAGTATTAACCCCCTTGACTTTTTTTTGTATTTTGTTACATTACAGCCTTAAGTTCAATGTTTTGTTAATCTGAATTTTATGTGATGGATCAGAACACAATAGTCTAAGTTGGTGAAGTGAAATGAGAAAAATATATAAATAAAACTATTGTTTAGAAATGGAAAATAGAAAATTGGCATGGGCATATGTATTCACCCCCTTTGTTAGGAAGCCCATAAAAAGCTCTGGTAAAACCCTTTTCCTTCAGAAGTCACATAATTAGTGAAATGATGTCCACCTATGTGCAATCTAAGTGTCACATGATCTGTTATTACATATACACACCTTTTTTGAAAGGCACCAGAGGCTGCAACACCTAATCACTAACCAAACACTGTGATAAAGACCAAGGAATTCTCCAAACAAGTAAGGGACAATGTTGCTGAGAAGTATAAGTCAGGGTTAGGTTACAAAAAAATATCCAAATCTTTGATGATCCCCAGGAGCACCATCAAATCTATCATAACTGAATGGAAAGAACATGGCACAACAGCAAACCTGCCATGAGACAGCTGCCATGGTGTCACGACCCTTGGTCATGGTCGTGACTCCTTGGGAGCCGCATGCAGTTATCCGCGGTCTGGTGTTGTCGCAACCGCAGCTGGGGGCACTTAGTGGTTTGCCTCAGGTGCGGTTGCCGCGAATAACAGGCATGCGTGCGGTTGCCCTTGGCAACGTGTTTTGGTGTGCACGTCCTTCGTCTGTGTTTGTGTGCACTTCCTTGTCGTTTTGTGGTGCACGAGGTTATGTGTTGTATGCACGTAGACACCTCCCTTCACCTGTGGTTGTCCGCGGCAACGTCTGTTGTTGTATGCATGTGGTGGCAGGGTTTCAGCCTGCGGGCTGTTCCCCAGTACATGGTGGCCACGCATGCCGTTGCTAGCGGTAACAGGTGAGTGGGTTGGTGTGGGTTATGTATTATGTGCACTTCCCCTTATATGTGTGTTTTCCCTTCTGTGTGCTGGAAGGGTTAACTTCCTTCCCAGTGTGTGTGATGTCACTGGGTGTGGTTGACTGGTGGGTGTGGCCTTTTGGCCTATATAGCCTGAGTCTCTTGCAGGCTTCAGTAGGTTGCTCTCAGCCATGCTGGCTGGAGCAGCCTCCTGTCTCCTCCATCTGCCTGGTGAGGACCATCCTTCTGGTCATACTGTCACGGCTGGCGGTGGGGGAAACCCCCAGCCGTGCGGTGCCAGGAGATGGTAGCGTTACCCCTTGGCCGGGACCACAGAGTTAGGGAGCAGGTCACCTCCTATTGCGTCCCTAACGCTGACCCTGTCTCCTGTCAGTATGAGCCGACCTTGGTGGTAGGAGGGCTCATACACCGGAACCTAAAAGTCCCTACGAGCCCTCAAGTCGGCCCTGAACTAGGGGACAGAGTCAGACGCCCTACTCCTCCTAGGCACGGAGGAGCCGGGGTCTCAACGGCCAAGCAACACAGGGGGAACATCAACAGACATATGGAAATGACAGGTAAGTGAGACTAGTCCTGCACTTACCTGCCACAGACACACAAACCTGGAACCCATGAACAAGTGCTGATGTCCACAGCAACCTAAAGGACACAGCACACACCAGACATTACACGGGAAACCAGGAAACCATAAGCTGCACTAACAAGATAACCCCACACACACCTAGATAACACTGTGAAACATAGTATTAACTGACAATGGTTTTATGACCAGAAGGATGGTCCTCACCAGGCAGATGGAGGAGACAGGAGGCTGCTCCAGCCAGCATGGCTGAGAGCAACCTACTGAAGCCTGCAAGAGACTCAGGCTATATAGGCCAAAAGGCCACACCCACCAGTCAACCACACCCAGTGACATCACACACACTGGGAAGGAAGTTAACCCTTCCAGCACACAGAAGGGAAAACACACATATAAGGGGAAGTGCACATAATACATAACCCACACCAACCCACTCACCTGTTACCGCTAGCAACGGCATGCGTGGCCACCATGTACTGGGGAACAGCCCGCAGGCTGAAACCCTGCCACCACATGCATACAACAACAGACGTTGCCGCGGACAACCACAGGTGAAGGGAGGTGTCTACGTGCATACAACACATAACCTCGTGCACCACAAAACGACAAGGAAGTGCACACAAACACAGACGAAGGACGTGCACACCAAAACACGTTGCCAAGGGCAACCGCACGCATGCCTGTTATTCGCGGCAACCGCACCTGAGGCAAACCACTAAGTGCCCCCAGCTGCGGTTGCGACAACACCAGACCGCGGATAACTGCATGCGGCTCCCAAGGAGTCACGACCATGACCAAGGGTCGTGACACTCCCTCCCCTCAAAGCCCCCCCAACCGAAAAGGGAAGCTGGTGGGACTAAACAACAGGGAGGGGGGGAGGGGCAATGCCTAAAAACCACCAGTGTCTCCCTCCAGAGCTGCCGCCAACAAACCTGGACCGTACACAACAGTCCCAGGTTGCCAGCCAACAAAGCAGACTGGAAGGGAGAACAACTGAAGGCACTGCCGGATAGATGCCCGTATCTCCCCCCGGAACTGCCGCCAACAGACCTGGACCGTACACAACAGTCCCCAGGTCGCCAGCCAACAAAGCAGTCCGGAGGAGGAACACAGGACACCAGACCGATGCCCGTATCTCCCCCCAGAACTGCCGCCAACAGACCTGGACCGTACACAACAGTCCCCAGGTCGCCAGCCAACAAAGCAGTCTGGAGGAGGAAAACAGGACACCGCGTCCAACTCAGGAGGACGTTCCTACTCCAGGTCGCTGCCAGCAGACACTCCCCAACCAGCACACCTGCCGGAACACCGAAGGAATGCTGCCAGCAGACGACCAGAGATAGGAACCCTGAGAGGGACGAGGGGTCACCAACATGGACACGGTTAGCAAGGTGGCGGGGAAAAGCCACCAACCGCGCCGTTAACGGTGAACCCCGTAACGCTCTCCCTCCGGAGAACGCGCATGCACCCCAACGGTCAATGGATGCATGCTTTACCCTCTTTCGAGGGAGACCAGGTGAGGTGCCAGTTCTGGTCATACTGTCACGGCTGGCGGTGGGGGAAACCCCCAGCCGTGCGGTGCCAGGAGATGATAGGGTTACCCCTTGGCCGGGACCACAGAGTTAGGGAGCAGGTCACCTCCTATTGCGTCCCTAACGCTGACCCTGTCTCCTCCATCTGCCTGGTGAGGACCATCCTTCTGGTCATAAAACCTTTGTCAGAAAATCTTCGTTAGTTATATTCTTGTTTGGTGTTCTGAAGATGTTTGTGTGGTCTCTTTGTTGGTGCAGCATATGGTTTCCTGAGTTCCCGTGTTATGTCTGGTGTGTGCTGTGTCCTTAATGTTGCTGTGGACATCAGCACTTGTTCATGGGTTCCAGGGTTGTGTGTCTGTGACAGGTAAGTGCAGGACTAGTCTCACTTACCTGTCATTTCCATATGTCTGTTGATGTTCCCCCTGTGTTGCTTGGCCGTTGAGACTCCTGCTCCTCCGTGCCTAGGAGGAGTAGGGCGTCTGACTCTGTCCCCTAGTTCAGGGCCGACTTGAGGGCTCGTAGGGACTTTTAGGTTCCGGTGTATGAGCCCTCCTACCACCAAGGTCGGCTCATACTGACAGGAGACAGGGTCAGCGTTAGGGACGCAATAGGAGGTGACCTGCTCCCTAACTCTGTGGTCCCGGCCAAGGGGTAACGCTACCATCTCCTGGCACCGCACGGCTGGGGGTTTCCCCCACCGCCAGCCGTGACACAAGGACCAGGCAAGGAGGGCATTAATCCGAGAGGCAGCACAGAGACCTAAGGTAACCCTGGAGGAGCTACAGAGTTCCACAGCAGAGACTGGAGTATCTGTACACAGGACTACATTAAGCCGTAAGCTCCATAGAGTTGGGCTTTAGGGCAGAGTGGCCAGAAGAAAGCCATTACTTTCAGCTAAAAACAAAAAGGGACGTTGTGAGTTTGCGAAAAGGCATGTGGGAGACTCTTAAAATGTATGGAGGAAAGTGCTCTGGTCTGATGATACTAAAATTGAACTTTTCGGCCATCAAAGAAAACGCTATGTCTGGCACAAACCCAACACATCCCATCACCCAAACATCACCAACCCCACAGTGATACATGGTGGTGGCAGCATCATGCGGGGAAGTTTTTCAGCAGCCGGGACTGGGAAACTGGTCAGAGTTGAGAGAAAGATGGATGGTGCTAAATACATGGATATTATTGATCAAAACCTGTACCACTCTGTGCGTGATTTGAGGCTAGGATGGAAGTTCACCTTCCAGCAGGACAATGACCCCAAACACACTGCTAAAGCAACACTTGACTGGTTTGAAAATGTGTTGGAATAGCCTAGTCAAAGCCCAGATCTCAATCCAATAGAAAATCTGTGGTCAGACTTTAAGATTGCTGTTTACAAGCGCAAACCTTCCAACTTGAAGGAGCTGGAGCAGTTTTGCAATGAGGAATTGGCAAAAATCCCAGTGGTAAGATGTGGCAAGCTCATAGAGACTTATCCAAAGCGACTTGGAGCTGTGATTGCCGCAAAAGGTGGCTCTGCAAAGTATTAACTTTAGGGGGGTGATTAGTTATGCACATTTACTTTTTCAGTTATTTTGTCCTATTTGTTGTTTGCTTCACAATAAAAAAAAATAATAATAAAAAAAAAACATCTTCAAAGTTCTGGGCATGTTCTGTAAATTAAATGATGCAAATCCTCAAACAATCCATGTTAATTCCAGGTTGTGAGGCAACAAAATACCAAAAAAAGTCAAGGGGGGTGAATACTTTTGTAAGGCACTGTAGATGATCTATCCTCGGAATAGGTCCTCAATATCTGATTGTGCGGGTCTGACTCCTGGCACCCCTGCCGATTAGCTGAAGAGGAGGTGGCACTCATCCAAGGAAGCAGTGCTTGTACAAGTGCCCCACCAATCAGATATAGAGATGTCGCGAACGTGCGAATCGGGCGAACCGCAATAGACTTCAATAGGAAGGCGAATTTGAAAACCCACAGGGACTCTTTGTGGCCACAATAGTGATGGAAAAGTTATTTCAAGGGGACTAACACCTGGACTGTGGCATGTCGGAGGGGAATCCATGGCAAAACTCCCATGGAAAATTACGTAGTTGGCGCAGAGTGTGGTAAGTTGAAATCGCAATGCGATTTATAGAACTTGAATTAATCGCATTGCAATTTCAACTTTCTCAAATCCTGCAGTACATTCTAGCATGGAGTCGTACCCGTGGTGATGGGGACGCTCCATGAACACGGAAGTCGGCAGAAGTTCTAAGTTGAAATCGCAATGAGATTTATAGAACTTGAATTAATCGCATAGTGATTTCAATTTAGCACTGCTATATTCCATATTCGTTAAATTCGTTAATACAACTTTAAGTTTCATTTGTACGCGAATACAACTTAGAGCTGCTGGGTTCCTAATGGTTGTGTTGCTAGAATATAACAAAGATTGAGAATATAGTGCTATATTCGTTGTCAATTCTAGCAGTACAACCATTAGGAACTCAGATCTAAGTTGAATTTGCAATGTTATTAATATAACCTGCATTATTCGCATTGCGATTACAACTTAGATCTGAGTTCCTAATGGTTGTATTGCTAGAATTGACAACGAATATAGCACTATATTCTCAATCTTCGTTATATTCTATCAATATAACCATTAGGAACCCAGCTCTAAGTTGTAATCACAAGGCGATTGATATAACCTGTATTAATCGCATTGCGATTACAACTTTGTGACACTGCAGCTTCAGAATTATTCTAAGATGGATGCTGTCCTTGCTTTTTGATAGGTGGTGGGAGGGAGGGTCTGGGAGTGAGGGTATGCTGATTGGCTGGAATGTGTCTGCTGACTGTGAGGTACAGGGTCAAAGTTTGCTCAATGATGACGTATAGGAGGCAGATTGAACATCACATATGTGTTGTTTGTTGAGCCTAAACAAACAACACAGTAGGGTGCCCTTCCTTCCTTCCTCCCTTTTTTGTATTTCCCTTTTACACAGCTTCAGAGTCCAATGTTGGAAAGACAACATTTCTATTGCCCATCTACTGTACCATTCTAATGTTCAGCATAGAACAATAAAATGTTTGCTCAACTCCCTTTTAATTTGAACACTTACAGAAAGCTGTAGAATACATATTGCATATTTGACATGACTCCCAAGGGCATTGTGTGTTATTTTCTAACTGTAATTAACTTTTATTTGTCCACAAATGTTGTTATATGAAAGATGCTATTTTCCCCAGTGTAATCAGCTATAAATCTTACAATGTAGTGAAATAAGAAGCAGGGTGTGCAGATGTTAACCTCCTTCGTTTATATTAATTCAAGATATCCTGTAACTTACAGGTGATTTCTAAAATTCACTGTTGGAAAGATTCAGATTTAGTAAGTTGTCATATGCTCGTTCAATTCTCTTTGACTCTTTAATTATTTATAAGGCATGTCGGAAAGTGTGTGCCTGCAACTGACATGCCATATTTATCAAAAGGCAGAGCTCAAGCAGTCATGCTCACCGAGGTGAAATCATTAATGCCACTTTCTGACATGATGCAATAAACTCCTAGTGACCAGTTGAATGCTGTAGTAAATAACAGTATGAATATATATTCATTGCAGGTCACTGCATGAATCACCAATGAATATATGGTAATATAAAAATGAATGCAAATAAAAATGTGACATCTAGGAAAATTGCTCCTGTTTTCTAATTAAAATCATATAAAACTGAATATAATGTCAAATTATTCTCTTATTAAAGGAATATTCTGTTTTTATATATTTTTTGCATCAATTGACAGGAAACAACACGCTAGTGATTGTTTATCTGTAACATCCTCTTTTTCTGGCCTCCTTCACGGTCATGTGACGTGTTCTGCTGTGTTGTCCCCTATCTTAATGATATCACTCCTACATTGGAGGAATTGCAAGGCTTGCCCTGTCGATGCATCATCAATGTAAGCCGAACCGTACCTCGGGAAATAATACAAACAATAGCATCTGGGCCTAGGACTACATAAATACAACCTATACTGAACTAAACCAATAGCCTCAAAAAATAATAAAGTACGACTAATAAGTGTGAAATATACAAAGTTTATTAATATCAGAATATCAAAAGTAATAATAAACATAATGGTGAAGTCATTAGTTGGATGTCCCAACAAAAAAGACACCAACAAGAAACCCCTGTGTATCAGAGACAAACCAGGTAAGTCACCGGATTACATGCCTAGCATGGAGATACATAGCCATAAATAACATATAGGGTGTCTATCCTCAGGGCAGTATATTATCAGCTGTGCAGATCACATTACTGATAAAGGGCATAAATCAAAGCCAAATACAATACTCAAATCACAGACAAAGAAGCCGATTAGGAAAAACAATAGAAACAATATAAGAATAGACTAGCAGTAATTACCCATGGTAGGCTGGTGACCCGGTGCTACCGGCGCAGAACGCTACCTCGAGGCGTGTTTCGCCAAACCCACTGGCTTCGTAAATAGCCGATGATATAAAGAAGAGGGGAGAGGGCTGGAGGTGAGGAGCAGCAGTATGCAGAGCAGGAGAAGTAACTTGATTTATTGTATGTGATCTAAGGCTGTGGGCTGATTTGACGCTGGGGGCTGATCTAAGGCTGGGTCTGATCTATGGCTGGAGGCTGGGTATGATCTATGGTTTGGGGCTGATTTAAGGCATGGGGGTCTGATCTGAGACATGAGGGTCTTATCTGAGGTATGGATCTCATCTGAGGTCTAAATGGAGGGGTCTTATTTATATTGGGGATCCTATCTGAGTACTGATTGAGGGTCATTCATATTGGGGTCTAAGCTGAGGTCTTTTGCATTGTGCCAAACTTTGACCCATGACACATCTATCAGCTGGGACAAGACAGCCAATTGAAATGTTTCAGCACATAGACACAACCCCACCCTATAAAAGGACCCAATATGGCAGCCATTTTACATTCTCTGTTTTGCCAGTGTAGGGAGAGGTTGCTTTGTGGAGCAGAGACAGACTGTTAGGGACACCAAACGCTAGCTAATAGGGCCACAAAAGTCCTTTTAAGAAATGGTGTATGTGTGATATCGATAGGTGTGATATATTTAGAGGTGTGATATACTTCTAATATAATTTCTAACATAGAAAGTAAATTATAGTGCATTTGTATTGTGCAGCAGTTTTTTGCGATTCTGCTGCGATACTGCAGCTATATAGAGGGACAAATGCTTTTGGAATAACTAATTACAACTGGTGTGATATACCTGTTGCCCCCCCAAAAATGGATTGAGGGGTGTGATATACCTATAATATACTTTCTAACATAGAAAGAATTTTAAATTGCATTTGTATTGTGTAGCAGTTGTGTGCTGTCCTGCTGCGATACTGCAGGTATATAGATAGACAAGAGTCATTGGAACAACTATTTGCAATGGGTGTGATATACCTGTTGCACAAGAAAAAATATTGATTGAGGAATGTGATATACCTGCTTCCACAAAATACTGATTAAGGGGTTTGATATGACTGCTTACACAAAAAATACTGATTGAAGGGTGCAATATATCTGCTTCCACCAAATATTGGTTCAGTTGTTCTATATACCTGTTTCCACAAAATACAGGTTAAGGGGTGTGATATACCTGCTTCTACAATATTTTGATTTGGGGTTCTATATACTTGCTTCCAGAAAATACTGATTGAGGGGTGCGATATATCTGCTTCGACCAAATAGTGATTCAGGGGTTCTTTATACCTACTTCAACAAAATATAGATTAAGGGATGCAATATAACTGCTTCCACGAAATATTGATTGAGGGGTGCAATATACCTGCTTCCACAAAATACTGATTGAGGGGTTTGATATACCTGCTTCCACAAAATACTGATTGAGCAGTGCAATATAACTTCTTCCACAAAATATTCATTCAGGTGTCCTACATACCTGTTTCCACAAAATACTGATTGAGGGGTGCGATATACCTGCTTCTACAAAATACTGATCAAGGGGTTCTATATACCTGCTTCCACAAAATACTGATTGATGGGTGCGGTATACCACCTTCCACCAAATATTGATTGAGGCCTGCTATATACCTGCTTCCAGAAATACTGCTCTTCTCTAAGGACTTTGGCACAGTGTCATTTTGAAAATGACAGGCAGAGGAGGAGGCAGGCTGTTCCACAGGGATGATAGTGGTCGGGCATTTGCACCTGGCTGTAGCCTAAGTGTGAAATTGGAGAAGTTGCCTGTGATTACGTCAAAGGACTCACCAGAGTTGGTTGAGTGGCTCACTCAGTATTTCGCTTCTGTACCCTCCTTATCCTTTGTATCTGCACCTTCCTCGCTCTCTGCTGTGTGCACCCCCAAAGACACCACCACCACCATAGCCCCTCCACTCGAGTCAGAGGAATTATTTTCCCATCCATTCTTGGCATCGGATGAGGAAGAGGAGGTAGCAACTGCCGCAACCCAGCGATCTGATGACAGTTCCCAGATCAGCCCAAGGAGGATGGTCCCCGCTGTTGCTGCCTACTCCGAGATCTCTAATGTCAGTGGTGTTGAAGGTGACGATGATGATGTGTCAATGGATGTCACGTGGTTGCCCACAAGAGAGAAAGAGGAGGGGGGGTTCAAAGGGAGAGACAGAGCAGCAGATAGGGGGTAGAAGGAGGAGAAGCAGGCAGAACTTGCAGTGCACAGGAGGCAAAACTGCAGACTGCAAAAGTATCTCGAGTAAGCCATCCACCATGCTTGGTCACATCTGGCGCTCGCAGAACGCTGGCATATGGCTACGTAGTGTGGGCTATTTTTAACGTGTCAGCTGCTGACAATAGTGTTGCAATCTTCAGCCTATGCTGTCAACGCATAAGTCGCAGTAAGCCCAACTGTCACCTAGGGACGACCGCCTTATGAAGGCACCTGACCTTCCATCACCAAGCAACGACCTCAGAACCCACAAAGCCACACTCCTGACACTCCACATCCTGCCTCTTCTCCTTCTCCTCTCTCCTCACATTTTTCCTCCACTACTACTTCCACTGTGCCATCGTTGCGTTTATCTGGCAAAAGGCAGGCTTCCGTGGCCCAAAAGTTTGAGCGTAAAAAGCTGAGGACGCCGGATAACCCACTTGTCCAGCAGCTGACCGCTGGCTTGTCGGAACTGATAGTCCGCCAACTACTGCCAAGCCCTTTAGAAAATTTGCAGCCATTGGCACACCGCAAAGGAAGGTCCCCGGTAGGAAATATTTCTCGCAGAAGAGCATCCCAGAGCTATATGAGCACGTTCATATATCTCTGGCACACAGTGTCGGTGCCAATTTACATCTAACCACAGACACGTAGTCTAGCAAAAATGTGCAGGGAAAGTACATAACTTTTACTGCCCACTGGGTGAACATTCTGACGGCTGTCAAGCATGCAACCCGTGGCACCTATGTGGATTTGGTGTTACTGCCATGGATTTCATGCAGGCCTGACTCTTCTTCTCCTCCTCTTACTCCATCCTCCGTCTCCTCCTCAGCTGACTCCTCCTTTTCCACTGCTACCGCCTTTTCCTCTGCACCCCCCAAGCTTCCCATAACCTATTTGACATACCAGGTGAGAAATTGCCATGCAGTGCTGCGGCTGTTGTGCCTTCAAGCCAAGAGCTACCCCAGTCCTGCACTCCTTTTAGCTCTGCGGTTACAGACCGATCAGTGGCTAACCCCGCTCAATTTGACAGTTGGTAAAGTGGTATGCGGCAATGGTGCCAATCTGCTGAGTGCGCTGAAATAGGGCAAAATGACACATGTTCCATGCATGGCACATGTCCTGAACTTAGTCGTGCAGCAATTCGTTGTCAAAAACCCTGGGGTCCAGGACGTGATTTGTGACAGCCGGACTCGCTGGAACTCCACCTTGTATATGCTTGATAGGCTGCTCCAGCAGCAACATGCCATTAATGACTACCTGTACAAACTCTGCAACAGGACAGGTTCAGGGCAGCTTGGTTTCTTTTCACCGCACCAGTGGCTGCTCGAGAGCGACACATGCAGACTTCTGTGCCCATTTGATGAGATCACCAAACTGGTCAGTCAGAGCCAGGGCACCATTAGTGACATTGTACTTTATGCCTTCTTTCTGGAGCGTGCATTAGGTTGTGTCATTAATCAAGCTATCGAGAAGCAGGATCTGGAAGATGAGGAAGTCGCAATGCTAAATGAATGTCCAGTGGGGGGGGCTACTCCATCTGAGACAAGTCAGCAGGATTGTGAAGAGGAGTCAGAGGAGGAGCAACAAGGACAGGCTTTGAGGGGGACTTTAAACTTTTCAGGGATTGGCTGGGGGTAGGAGACCGAGGACTACATTCTCCGATGAGAATGAGCCGGAACCAGGGTGCTCCACCGCTTCCAATTTAGTGCAAATGGGGGCCTTCATGCTCCAGTGTTGAAAAGGGACCCTGGTACAAAAAGCATAAATGGCAAGGACCACTACTGGGTGTCAACTTACTTAGACCCCCAGTACAAACACAAAATAGCGGATAAGTTACCAGCAACACAGAGGGCTGGCAGAATGCAGCATTTACAGGCCTTGCTGCGACAGAAGCTGCATTCTGCTGTTGCGGGTGCTTGCAGAGGAATTTCCTACAATCCTACTGCGCCTGCAAGAAGAGGGCAGTTTGAAGATGTGTTGGTCACTTTGCATATGAGATCACATCTTGCAGCCAGCCCATCGAGAGCCGCCCTTCGGATCCAGCTTCAATGAACAATTAAAACGACAGGTTTCTGACTACATCAGGCCGATGTGGACACTCTGAGAACTGAGGAACCCCTGGACTACTGGGTGTGCAGGCTTGACCTGTGGCCAGAGCTGGCACAATTTGCCATGGAACTCTTGGCTTGCCCCTCGTCGAGTTACCTGTTTGAAAGGACTTTCAGCGCAGCATGGGGGATCGTGACCGATAAGCGCACTCGCCTAGCTCACATGCCTCACATTTCTAAAAATGAATGAGGCATGGATCTCGGAGGAATTTAGCAACTGAGACGACCACATGTAATTGAATTTCGTCATGCCAGCCCACAAATATCTGCCACCACCCAGAACAAAGAATGGTCCTTGTCTTATGTATATATAGCGGCATAAAATGCCTTTGCTGTCAGGTAAATGCCTAATTTTTGGGGCCTCTACTCCAGTGGCCTACAATAATATTTTTATCCAGTGATCACCTAATATACCCTCAGACACATAATCACTAGTTATTTTCTGTCAGGTGAATGCCTATTTTTTGGGGCCTGTACTGGCCTACAGTAAAATTTGTAGCCGGTGACCGCCTATTGTACCTTCAGCCACATCATCACAAGTTTTTTTTCTGTCAGGTGACTGCCTAAATTTTGGGGCCTGTACTGGCCTACAGTAAAATTGTTATCTACTGACCGTGTAATATACCTTAAGCCACATAATCAATTGTTCTTTTCTGTCAGGTAAATACCTAATTTTTGGGGCCTATACTACACTGGTCTACAGTAAAATTGTTATTCAGTGACCACCTAATGTACCTCCAGCCACATAATCACTTGTTCTTTTCTGTCAGGTTAATGCCTAATTTTTGGGGCCTATACTCCACTGGCCTACAGTAAAATTGTTATCCACTGACCGCCTGATATACCTCCATCCACATAATCACTTGTTATTTACTTTCAGGTGAATGCATAATTAATCGGGCCTATACTCCACTGGCCTACAGCAAAATTGTTATCCACTGACCGCCTACTATACCTCCAGCCACATAATCATTTGTTCTTTTCTGTCCAGTGAATTCCTAATGTTTGGGGCCTGTGCTCCACTGGCCTGCAGTAAAATTGGTATCCACTGACTGTCTAATATACCTTCAGCCACATAATCACTTGTTCTTTTCTGTCAGGTGAATGCCTAATTTTTGTAGCCTACAGGGAGTGCAGAATTATTAGGCAAGTTGTATTTTTGAGGATTAATTTTATTATTAAACAACAACCATGTTCTCAATGAACCCAAAAAAACTCATTAATATCAAAGCTGAATATTTTTGGAAGTAGTTTTTAGTTTGTTTTTAGTTTTAGCTATTTTAGGGGGATATCTGTGTGTGCAGGTGACTATTACTGTGCATAATTATTAGGCAACTTAACAAAAAACAAATATATACCCATTTCAATTATTTATTTTTACCAGTGAAACCAATATAACATCTCAACATTCACAAATATACATTTCTGACATTCAAAAACAAAACAAAAACAAATCAGTGACCAATATAGCCACCTTTCTTTGCAAGGACACTCAAAAGCCTGCCATCCATGGATTCTGTCAGTGTTTTGATCTGTTCACCATCAACATTGCGTGCAGCAGCAACCACAGCCTCCCAGACACTGTTCAGAGAGGTGTACTGTTTTCCCTCCTTGTAAATCTCACATTTGATGATGGACCACAGGTTCTCAATGGGGTTCAGATCAGGTGAACAAGGAGGCCATGTCATTAGATTTTCTTCTTTTATACCCTTTCTTGCCAGCCACGCTGTGGAGTACTTGGACGCGTGTGATGGAGCATTGTCCTGCATGAAAATCATGTTTTTCTTGAAGGATGCAGACTTCTTCCTGTACCACTGCTTGAAGAAGGTGTCTTCCAGAAACTGGCAGTAGGACTGGGAGTTGAGCTTGACTCCATCCTCAACCCGAAAAGGCCCCACAAGCTCATCTTTGATAATACCAGCCCAAACCAGTACTCCACCTCCACCTTGCTGGCGTCTGAGTCGGACTGGAGCTCTCTGCCCTTTACCAATCCAGCCACGGGCCCATCCATCTGGCCCATCAAGACTCACTCTCATTTCATCAGTCCATAAAACCTTAGAAAAATCAGTCTTGAGATATTTCTTGGCCCAGTCTTGATGTTTCAGCTTGTGTGTCTTGTTCAGTGGTGGTCGTCTTTCAGCCTTTCTTACCTTGGCCATGTCTCTGAGTATTGCACACCTTGTGCTTTTGGGCACTCCAGTGATGTTGCAGCTCTGAAATATGGCCAAACTGGTGGCAAGTGGCATCTTGGCAGCTGCACGCTTGACTTTTCTCAGTTCATGGGCAGTTATTTTGCGCCTTGGTTTTTCCACACGCTTCTTGCGACCCTGTTGACTATTTTGAATGAAACGCTTGATTGTTCGATGATCACGCTTCAGAAGCTTTGCAATTTTAAGAGTGCTGCATCCCTCTGCAAGATATCTCACTATTTTTGACTTTTCTGAGCCTGTCAAGTCCTTCTTTTGACCCATTTTGCCAAAGGAAAGGAAGTTGCCTAATAATTATGCACACCTGATATAGGGTGTTGATGTCATTAGACCACACCCCTTCTCATTACAGAGATGCACATCACCTAATATGCTTAATTGGTAGTAGGCTTTCGAGCCTATACAGCTTGGAGTAAGACAACATGCATAAAGAGGATGATGTGGTCAAAATACTCATTTGCCTAATAATTCTGCACTCCCTGTATACTACACTGGCCTACAGTAAAATTGTTATTCAGTGACCACCTAATGTACCTCTAGCCACATAATCACTTGTCAGATGAATGCCTAATTTTTGGGGCCTATTATACTGGCCTATAGTAAAATTGTTACCCATTGACCGTCTAATATTCCTCCAACCACATAATCAACAAATGTTCTTTTATGTCAGGTGAAGGCCAAATTTTTGGGGCCTGTTCTCCACTGGCTTACAGTAAAATTGTTATCCACTGACTGTCTAATATACCTGCAGCCACATAATCAATTGTTCTTTTCTGTCAGATGAATGCATAATTTTTTGGGCCTGTAGTCCACGGGCATACAGTAAAATTGTTATGCACTGACTATCTAATATACCTCCAGCCACATAATTACTTGTTCTTTTCTGTCAGGTGATTGCCTAATTTTTGGGGCCTGTACTCCCGTGGCCTAAAATTAAAATTTTCTAGCCTCCAGCAGGGCACATTTTTGAGAATTTCCCTTTAAGAATGGCCCCTGATTAAAATACGTATTTTTTGGTGGGAATTTTTGACATTGATCCCCCTTTAGTATGTCACTGTCCATGTTGTGGGACTATTTGTGCTGTTGTAGTAAATATTTGTTGGCTGTAAATACAATATGACCTGAAGGTTTTTCAGGTTCGCCTGCCATTAAAGTGAATGTGGCGCGCCGTGAACGCGCGGTTCGTGAACATTTGATCATCACTACTCACAAATGTCAGATCTCAAACTAAATGACTTTTATTTTAAAAATCAATTCAGATGACACAGATAAGCAAAGCCATTCTTGCAGTTATTTACTTTGAGGGTTGGCAGGAAAAGTGTAAGATGGGTGGAATCGGAGCTTGGCAAAACCTTGTTTATAATCCACCAGCTGATAGAAGCAGCTCTGAGTTAAGGGGGAGACAGCTTGGAAACAACAGGAGAAGGGCTGTTCTGGTGATTGCAGCTCTTTAGGAAACAAACAATGATATTAAGTTATAGGATCTGGCTACAGGATCCAGCTGTCACTCAATCTAGTTATCAGAAAGGAAATTGAAGAGCCTTTCAAATTCCAAAGCAGAATTGGCTTGATTGCATATATTCTGAAAATAGATACATTTCATTGTATATTCTTCACCAAATGTTCAAACACCATTCACCTCAATTGCTGCACCTGCCTTGCTTTATTGGAAGGGTTGCTTTATTGTCTGTGAATTACACTTTCTGCAATTATACAACTAGACCTTGTATAAAGTTCCTTTGCTGTAATGGCCTTGTTCGCACAGTGCAGGCCTTATTATATTTTGTTCATGTATTTATGTTTTTTTCTTTTTTTTCAACCATAACCATGACTGGATAAAAAAGAAGCATAAAGCATTCCTGTTATATTTGTTCTCCCTTTATGAAGCACAAAAAAAAAAAAAAAAAAATGAAAATCTGCAAGCCAAAAAATAATGCAAGCAAATCTTTACCAAATATCTCTATTTAAACCTGGTCAAATTAGCTTATAATGCTACTACAGAACTAATGCTATGAGGAAAGATACATTAGTTAATATTTATTAATTTAACTGCTCTTAAAACGTAGCATAAAATGGACCTAAATTTTACATTTCTGGCGCAAAATTTACATAAAATTTTATAGGAAGGGCAACCACCAATTATGCGTTAGGATAACGCAGGTACACGTGTCCAGTGCTTTAATGGTTCTTAGGCTACATGCAAACAATCATATCCATTTTGCGGTCTGCAATCCTTGGATTGCAAAATACAGATACTGGCCATGTGCACGACTCCGTTTTCTACTACAACTGGCTATTCACGTTCGCAAAAGAATCTCTATATTTCAAGAACAACCACACAGATGAGGACAGCACACAGATGACATCACTGGCTGAAGTACACTTGCAGTTGTGTTATGGCATTCTTGCAGCTTTTCCTAGGTCACATGATATCATATTCATCGATCACATGGCCTAAACGCAGCTCAGCCCCATTCAAGTGAAAAGGGGCTCTGCTGTGATACCAATCATAGCCACTATACAATGTACGGCACTGTGCTTGGTGAGCTGCAAGAAGGCCAAGGTGCTACTGCTAGCACAAGTGACTTCTCAAACTGCTGATCAACGGGGGTCCAAGAGATATTGATGACCAATCCAGAGGATAGGTCATGAGTTAAAATATCTCAGAAAACCTCTTTAAGATAATTTTTTTATGAGTCATTCCCAGTACATAAATAACATTCATAAGATATTCTAATAACGCTGAACTAATGGATGCAATTGTGTCCAGTAAACGGTATGCCACAAAATACTATCAGATATTCTGTCAATTGAAGAAGGATCACATAGTATACTTCTAGAGCCTAGTTTTTCAAGGAGTTGAATGGCAGGGATAATTCCATCTGGTCCCTAAATGGAACTTTGTAAGGATTGCAAAGACTCGTTAAAGTAATATAAGCCATTAAAGTAAAAAAAAATAAAAAATCTTCTCAATATAGTTATCTCTAGAATCTTTCACTGACATCTCACTGTCGGGGTAAACCCAATATATGTCTGGTTTGCACACTCAAACAGCCATGAATACAGAAATGTGTCCCAGAACCCTAAAACTTTGACAATGCTAAACTGCTGACAGTGCTAGGATAGTGTTGGGGAGAGCAGTGCAAACATACCTTTTGTGAATCGTTCATCATCAAGAGTAGTGAATATGAAGTTTTAGTCTGCCTGATTCTTCTCCTTAGATTCAATGGAAGTGTCAAATGCTCTCTGCTCTCTGCATTGAGTGACAGCTGTAGTATCCAACCAGGAAAACTCTACAGTTGTCACTCAGAGCAGAAGGGAAGCAGCTCAATGCAGAGAGCATAGAGTGTTCCACAGCGAAGCGCTGCCTCTAGGGCACTTGCAGGAGCAGAATCTGGCAGAATAATGTTCATATTCTCTCTACTCTTGATGATAAAATGTATTTGTGCTGGTCTCCAAAGCCCCTACCCAGCACTGTCAGTAGTTTAGCATGGCCAAAACTACTGACAGTTTCCCTTTAAACTCCAGTAATAGTACAGAGGATGTGTCCTTTAACTTGTACATATACCTTTAACTTGAAATGTTCTTTAATTAGGAAACTAAACAGTTTTTACTTTTCTGCGTGTATACCAATCTGGTAAATATGGCATAATGTATTTAAAATGAATGAATTAGGTTGCAGCTGTAAAATTATCTTAAATTAAAACATTACATTATCCACTCAGTTCTAAAGCACAAATAGAACTTATGCTTTGCTTATCTAGACAGACGAGACGAGAATGGCCATTTCTCATATATATGATTTTATCAAACAATAGATAATCAGTATATTAATGGACCATGTTTTCCAAACTTAACTCACATATCTTGAAGTCAAATTTTACTAGATAAAAGATGTAGAGCATCTCAGGTGTCTCAGTGGCTGAGAAATGGGGTCCCGAGTTGGAATCCGATCAGATACAACTTCTGCATGGAGTTTGTATTTTCTTCCCGTGTTTGCGTAGGTTCCCCTCCCACACTCCAAAAATATACAAAAAGGCAATTTGGCTTCCTATGAAATTGACCCTAGTGTGCATTGTGTGTTGGGCTTCAGCGTCTATGTGGCTGCCACTAACTTGCATCAGCCACACAACTATCCCTGTGCTTTGTGCCAGTGTGAGAAAAGTGCATTACAAATGTCTGACATTGTCATGTTTGTCATTAGCTACCATAATTCAAGTGGTGATGGATAATAAATTCTGCATGATAAACATAGAAATTGATATATAGTATCAATGCCCGAAGGTGCAGGACACCACTAACAGTGAGCTTGAATTAAAAAAAAAATGTATACTAAATTCAGAATAAGAAGTAGGCAGGTAAAAAAAATGGTTCATAATTACTTCTATGCCAGTCCACCAGTTTTGGGGAAAAGTCAGTAAATGCAGCACTTTATCAATCAACTACATTATATATCCCATACACTTAATTGTGTTACTTAAGTTTGCAAATCATTGGCAACCCTAAAGAGGCCAAGATCCCCTGACAAACTGTAATCAGCAATGTCCTGATGTCCATAATGTACAGATGACCACAGGCCCACTATGAAGGGTTAGCAGAGTAGGATATCTTCTAGATGAGCACTACACCATGTTGCTTTCAAAAAGGTTGTCTGACTAAAATAAAAACTGCTCCAAATATGATAAAAGAATAGAAACAAAAAGCAATACTGTCTTCCTCTGTCCTCTAGCAAGCTAGCACTGATGCTCTGCGGTCCCGTAGTCTTAGTTAGCATGATCAACCACTGATTGGCTACAGTCAGGTCAGCTGGCTCAGCCACTATTAAACCAGGCATAAAGCCTGGTAGAGTTAATCACGCTGATAAAAATGATACCCTTAATATGACTATCCTTGGCCACGTTGCTAAGAAATATGATATTTTTTTATGCAAATGATGCAACTGGAGCACATTGGGGCAGGTCAGAGCCCTCAGAGCACTAGCTTGTTACACCCATTCAGCTTCAGTCCTTCTTCTTGCGCATTTGTATATTTTTGGAGTGTGGGAGGGAACCTACGTAAACACGGGAAGAAAATACAAACTCCATGCAGAAGTTGTATCTAATCGAATTCCAACTCGAGACCCCATCGCTCAGTCACTGAGCCACCGAGCTGCCCTACATCTTTTATCTATTAAACTTTGACTTCAAGACATGTGAGCTAAGTTTGGAAAACATGGGCCAATAACATGGTGATTATCTATTGTTTGATAAAATCATATATATGAGAGATGGCCATTCTCGTCTCGTCTCGTCTGTCTAGATAAGCAAAGTGTAAGTTATATTTGTGCTTTAGAACTGAGTGGATAATGTAATGTTTTAATTTAAGATAATTTTACAGCTGCGACCTAATTCATTCATTTTAAATACATTATGCCATATTTACCAGATTGGTATACACGCAGAAAAGTAAAAACAGTTTAGTTTCCAAATTAAAGAACATTTCAAGTTAAAGGTATATGTACAAGTTAAAGGACACATCCTCTGTACTATTACTGGAGTTTAGAGGGAATCTGTCAGTAGTTTTGGCCATGCTAAGCTACTGACAGTGCTGGGTAGGACCAGCACAAATACATTTGTGGAACTTTTATCATCGAGTAGTGAGAATATGAACATTATTCTGCCAGATTCTGCTCCTGCAAGTGCCCTAGAGGCAGTGCTTCGCTGTGGAACACTTTATGCTCTCTGCATTGAGCTGCTTCCCTTCTGCTCTGAGGGAAGGAGTAGGTATCTTGTCTAGACTTCTTGTGCCTGCGCTGTATATCCCGCTGATCTCTAGGCAATGCAGATTCCAATCGAGCAAGGACCAAAACCAGCAGACACAGCGCAAGCAGGAGATGACAGTTGTTGGCGCTTGCTTGTTAGAATATTCACTGCTTGGACATCATCAGGACACTCACGAAGCAAGCTCCGACACCAGGAGATACTAGATGAGAAGTAGGTCATCAATATCAGATTGATGAGGGTCTGACTCCCAGTACGTCCACTGATAAGCCGTTTAATAGTGATATACCACTCAGCAATTGCCACAACTTCCTCACAGCATGCCAAGCACAGTGCCGTACATTGTATAGAGGCTGTACTTGGTATTGCAGCCCAGGTCCATTCTCTTGAATGGGATTTAACTGCTGCACATAGGCTATCTGACTGATGAACATGGACTTCAATGGTTTAGGAAGAGGCTTAAGCACTCACATATTAAAAACAGCTGATCCGTGGAGGTGCCAGGAGATGGACCCTCATCGATATCCTAAGGATTCGTCATCATTATTTTAAACCCAGAATATCCCTTTAATGTGAGGGCAATGGTCATTAAGTAAGATTCCTCATTATTGGTCATTTACCACTCAGTCCATGTAAAAGGACCCCAAGTCCTAGTCATCCTTTTAATTAAGATATTTGCACTTAGTATACGTATACAACTATATACGACTATTATTTACTGGAAATCCAAGATATGAGAAAAATAATCTAGCTGAGCACATAGGTACATAAGATCTCCTTCCACCACCACACTAGAATAGAAATATGCCTACTCAGCAAAGGTGCAGCTATAGCATTACATCTTACGTGTCTGCTTTTTCTACTGTTTCGTATTATGCATATTTTAAACTTAAGGACACTAAAGCGACATCCTGCTGCTGCTTACATGGCGGTGTTTCTATAAAAATGAGCCATTGTTCCACTTTCTTCCAGGCCTTTATCTTGACAGGAGAAATGGACATATTTTCTAGGGAATAGGAGATTTAATACAGAGAAATTAACATCCGCCCATAACCACATGGCACAAGTCTGTCAGATACCACCAGCAGTGTGTTTCAGCCATAGATGAAACAAGCAGAAAATTGGCTTTAACAATTCATTTGAGGAAACATAAGTGAACATATTCTACAACACAGTGGTGCGGAGGAAAAATGCCAAGAAGTCATTTTGGATTTAACTACTTGGATGTGAGGATCATTCAGAATATCCAGAGTTTGTGGGCAAATAGACACTGAGGGAGAATCAGATAGAAGAAAATAGAGAAAGCAGAGGTTGCATCACTTGTGATTCTGTAAAGGCTCCTGTGTATTAATAAATTCATGAGAGTCTTCCTTTTGAAGTCACTCAAAACACCTAGGGTTAGTGCTCATGGGATGGCTGTGCCAAACTGTTGGCATAATGTGTGCCGCAGTATGGTTCCCCCTCTCAGCACCGCATTACAGAATAATGCTTGTGGTAGAGAATATCTTCATAGTATGACATTTGACGGAAAATGTATTCATTTGACAGAAAAAAACCTGAAGTTATACAAAAGTACAGTATGCCACCCTAGATCAGGGGCTTAACAACCTTAGGCACTACATCTGTTGTAAAACTACAATTCCCAGCATGTTTTATTCACTTTGGTTGGAGTTCTGAGAAGAGTAGAGCAAGTGTGCATGCTGGGAGTTGTAGTTTTACAACAACTAGAGTGCCCTAGTTTACCACATTATATCCTATATACAGCATATGTGTACTGTTTTAGCAGTACTCGCCCCTCTAAATGATGTCAAACAAAATGGCTTTAGTCCCTAACCCTGTTCTGGCAGCTATTTGCGCTCCCCTTTATTGTTCTAATGCGCAGATAACTGTGTTATGGACATCTGGACGCGGAGCTGGTACGGGGAAGTGGATGTTGTTGCTGATGGGTCATTTGAAGGTCCAAGTGCAGGGCGAGTTGCATCCGGGCCTGCACCTTCGACAGGGGATTGGCCAGCAGTGTATAACACAGGGGAAGAGGAGGCAGTGGTGTGACCCACAGACCCAGATTGTGGACCCAGGTATTTGGGTGCTTGAATGCCATGTGGCAGATCTTGCTGGTGGTGGTGAGGTTGCTAGTGTTCACGCCCGGCTCATTTTGGTACGGCACAGGTTGCAAACTACCACTCTATTGTCGTCTGCACTTTCATAAAAAAAGTGCCATACTGCAGAACACCTACCCCTTGTCAAGGTAGTTTTACACATGAGGGTGCTCAGTGTAACGGTTGCAGGCCTGTTTGGTGTGGACCGACTTCTCCCTTTTGCAGCTCCACTGCCTCTTTCAACCTGTTGCGGTGCTGCGGATCCCTCCCCCTCTGTACTGCTGTCCTTGCTCGGCTTTTCACCTTCCCTTGTTGGGTCAGTGACCTCATCATCCGCCAGATCCTCTTCCACTTCCTCACTCTGCTCATCCTCCTGACTTGACCTAACCACAACCTCAGTGATTGACAACTGTGTCTCATCATTATCCACCTCGTAAATGAATGATTGCCATTCACCACTGTCATCTTTTTGAGACTGTGAAGGCTCAAGAAGTTGGGAATCAGGGCACAATATCTTAGATCCCTCTTTAAGCATGCTGGGCGCGAGGGCCAAATGTAATAGTGGCGCTGGAAAGAGGTCCTCGGACTATCTGAGTGTGGGATCACTCATTTGGCAAGCCTCTCAATGGTGGGAGGAAGGATGATCAGAGTGAGGATTCGGTTGACCAGACTCTTGGCTACAGAGACTGACTTGGTGGAAGAGAGGGTGGTGCTTAACCGACTGGAAGCATTATCTTCAGCAATCCAACTGACCAACTGTTCGCACTGGTCCAACTTGGACAGTGTTCCTGCGCCGCCCAGCTAAGTTGGACATGAAGCTGGGTACAGTGGATGTTTATTTTTTTCTGGTTCACTGGCAGCAGGCACAGTTTCATTGCGCCCAGGGCCACGGTCTCTGTGTGCACCATCAACATCACGCCCTCTTCCCCGTCCCTTAGTGCTCGCCTTCTTCATATTAATGGTTTTGCCAATAGATGTGGCGCAGATTGCTATACAGTCCACTAAAGACATGGTTTTCGGATGCAGGACAGTATATGTCACAGAAACCCACAGAATATGGACACTATATTAGGCCCAGATTATTGGAATTTGCAATACAGACACTGTTTTATGATGTAGTACACTATTGGCGACAGAACACCACATATTATGGATACTATATTAGGCCCAGATTATTGGAATCTGCAATACAGACACTGTTTTCTGATGTAGTACAGTATTGGTTACAGACCACCACGGAATATGGACACTATATTTGGCCCAGATTATTGGAATTTGCATTACAGACACTGTTTTCTGATATAGTACAGTATTGTTTACAGAACACCACAGAATATGGACACTATATTAGACAGATATTATTGAAATCTGCAATACAGACACTGTTTTCTGATGTAGTACAGTATTGGTTACGGAACACCACTGAATATGGACACTATATTAGGCCCAGATTATTTGAATTTGCAATACAGATACTGTTTTCTGATGTAGTACAGTATTGGTTACAGAACACCACAGATTATGGAAACTATATTAGGCCCAGCTTATTGGAATTTGCAATACAGACACCGTTTTTGGATGCAGGACAGTATATGTCACAGAAACCCACAGAATATGAACACTAGATTAGGCCCAGATTAGTTAAATTTGCCCTAAAGAAACTGTTTTCGAATGGCGTACTGTATATGTCACAGAAAACAACACACTATGGACACTAGATTCATGGAAGTTACGCTAATTAAACAGTGTTCGGATGGAGTACTGTATATATCATGGATGTGTATTACACTCACACACTACAGAAACAGTAGATGAGGGCTGGCCCCTGATTATTTAAATTTACACTAAAGAAACAGTTTTCGGATGGCGTACTGTATATGTCACGGATGTGTATTAAACGCACACTATAGACAATAAATGTGACGCTGATTATTTAAATTTACGCAAAAAGACACAGTCTGTGGATGATGTACAGTATATGTCACTAATAGGTAGTAAAGAAAAATATCTTGCTGCTGTCAAACACACACACAGTAGTCCTTAACAGGACTTTGGGGTCTTTGAAAAGCTTTTGGTAGAAAAACAGTTAATTTCTCTCCCTGTACTATCTGTCTCTTCCTCAGCACAGATGTCCCTGAGACTCATCAATTTAGCGCAGGAAAAGATATATTGCTGCTCTAACACACACACAGTATTCCTTAAAAGGACTTTTGGGTCTTTGAAAAGCTTTTCTAAAATAATAACTGAGAATTTCGCTCCCTACACTGTCTGTCCCTTCCTACGCTCTGCTCTCCCTGACTATGACTGATCCGAGCACGTGTTATTGGGTGCTATATGACACCCGATGACATGTTCCCGCCATCCAATCACTGTAATGCCAGCAGCCAACATGGCTACTGGCATTACAGTGATGGCAGTACTTACCTGCACATTTATTGGCTGCTTATCAGCCGCGAAACATGCGGGAAGGAGACTCGAGCATGGCACTCGAGCACAAGCTGTACTCGGCCAAGTATCGCCATGTGCTGAGCATAGCAATGCTCGAGCCGAACCGGCATTCGGCTGAGCATACTCGCTCATCACTAGTTACCACATATCAAAAATCGCCCAAAGAAGGAAAACCAGTGAGCCCAAGGCTCACTGATGCATGTGGGGGAACACAGGTGAGTCAGTCAGGTTCTATTTCACAGAAGAGCTATTGCACAAATTGCTAAAAAAAATGTAATGCAGAAGAACCTTGTGAAATATTGTGGAGTTTATTCCTCACAGGATCAGAGCTGTTTTGTTGGTATGAGGACAACTTTCACAATATTACGCAGTTGATTTCAAAGTTATATGTACATGTGTAATATATATATATATATATATATATATACTCACTTAAAAAATTATAAGGAACACCATACTAATACGGTGTTGGACCCCTTTTTGCCTTCAGAACTGCCTTAATTCTACGTGGCATTGATTCAACAAGGTGCTGATAGCATGCTTTAGAAATGTTGGCCCATATTGATAGGATAGCATCTTGCAGTTGATGGAGATTTGAGGGATGCACATCCAGGGCACGAAACTCCCGTTCCACCACATCCCAAAGATGCTCTATTGGGTTGAGATCTGGTGACTGTGGGGGCCATTTTAGTACAGTAAACTCATTGTCATGTTCAAGAAACCAATTTGAAATGATTTGAGCTTTGTGATATGGTGCATTATCCTGCTGGAAGTAGCCATCAGAGGATGGGTACATGGTGGTCATGAAGGGATGGACATGGTCAGAAACAATGCTCAGGTAGCCTGTGGCATTTAAGTGATGGCCAATTGGCACTAAGGGACCTAAAGTGTGCCCAGAAAACATCCCCCACACCATTACACCACCACCAGCAGCCTGCACAGTGGTAACAAGGCATGATGGATACATATTCTCATTCTGTTTATGCCAAATTCGGACTCTACCATTTGAATGTCTCAACAGGAATCGAGACTCATCAGACCAGGCAACATTTTTCCAGTCTTCAGCAGTCCAATTTTGGTGAGCTTGTGCAAATTGTAGCCTCTTTTTCCTATTTGTAGTGGAGATGATTAGTACCCGGTGGGGTCTTCTGCTGTTGTAGCCCACCTTTCTGTCCCATTTTGATATTCAGTTTGGAGTTCAGGAGATTGTCTTGACCAGGACCTAAATGCATTGAAGCAACTGCCATGTGATTGGTTGACTAGATAATCGCATTAATGAGAAATAGAACAGGTGTTCCTAATAATTCTTTAGGTGAGTGTATATATATATACATAATGAAAATGTATATGCAAATATCTACATAAACATGTATCTACATAAAATCTTTTCAATAAGTAGCTGTATTGTTAACACATAAAAGCAATCTTGTGCACAGATACATTTTATGTGAAGAGTAAACATGCAGTGAAGGGATTCTTTGAAGTGTTTTATGTACCATGTTTCTTTGTGAGGACCCTGAAGGCAATTGATAAGAACTGCTGCCATTTCTGATTAGGAACATTAAATAGTGAAGGTAGAGATAGCTGTACATGTGCCAGTAAGAAAGGGCAAAATGGTAACTGCTTGTTGTTTACATAAGCTTCCACTTTTCCTTTTTTCTTTTTCTTGAAACCATGATTAATGCTTTAGAAAACATAATGTAGAAGCAAATGTGGATCAAGAATGATAGCTACTTTCTCTCATCACCATTCTTACAAAAAAATAAGATATGGGAAAAAAATGCATAAATAAAGAATGATGGCTACTTTCTCCTTCAAAGAAATAGGCTCAAACTGGCCCAATGGGGAGATGGTGGATTCTCCAGAAAACCCTGTGCTTCACGTAGTTCTCCATAGGCTTCCCCAGCTGGCAAATTCCAGATGTATAGCATTATTGCTTTTAACGCTCACAGACTGTTGCTTTGGAGGTCAGATTTCATTGTGATACTCGGCAGCTTCCCCTATCGACAGGGAGGTTGATTCAGAAGATCCAGGAATTATTATTTATCTTATATTTTGACGGCAACATAATTATTATTTCCAATAGGTGGCAGCACACAGTGCCTGAACTGTGCCCCCTAATATCTCTGCTGCAGGTGCCCCCATCTAGTTCTCCAGCTCTAGGTATCCTATCCACTATTACCCCTGCTCCAGGTGCCCCCCAATGCCTCTGCTCTACATGTCCTTCCACTATTGCCCTTCTCCAGGTGCTCTTCACTACACACTACTACACCTGAAGAAAACCCATTAAGGACTGGGAGATGCAATAAGTGTCTGATTGCTGGGGGTCTGACTGCTAGGACCCCCACGAACCCAAGAATGTGGTCCCAAGACCCCTGTGTGCATGGATTGGCAGTAATTTATAATATAATTGAATGGGGTGGCAGTGCTCCATGCATAAAGGGGTCTCGGGACCCCCTGTTCTCATGATCAATAGAGGTTCCACCAGTCATATGTCACCAATCAGACACTTATCACCTGTTGACAGTTAAAGTTATTACGGAGGGACAACCCCTTTAAATGCATATTATGTGTAATATATTATGTTGAAGTCAATATTTAACAAGTTCTCTACCCTTCCTTTATGCTTAGCCCCTTAAGGCCTCTTTCACACGGGCGTCAGTTTTTTTGCCCGGATAGGAGCCGGGTGCGTTGCGGGAAAATGCGCGATTTTTCCGCGCGAGTGCAAAACATTGTCATGCGTTGCACTCGCGTGAGAAAAATCGCGCATGTTTGGTACCCAAACCCGAACTTCTTCACAGAAGTTCGGGCTTGGGATTGATGTTCTGAAGATTCTATTATTTTCCCTTATAACATGGTTATAAGGGAAAATAATAGCATTCTGAATGCAGAATGCATAGTAAAACAGCGCTAGAGGGGTTAAAAAAAAATAAAAAATTATTTAACTCACCTTAGTCCACTTGATCGCGAAGCCGGCATCTCCTTGTGTCTCCTCTGCGCTGAACAGGACCTGGGGTGAGCTGCTGCTTTAAATACCGGTTAAGGACCTTTGATGACGTCACTCCAGTCATCACATGGTACGTTACATGATCTTTTACCATGGTGATTCACCATGGTAAAAGACCATGTGATGACCGGAGTGACGTCATCAAAGGTCCTTAACCGGTATTTAAAGCAGCAGCTCACCCCAGGTCCTGTTCGGCGCAGAGGAGACACAAGGAGATGCCGGCTTCGCGATCAAGTGGACTAAGGTGAGTTAAAAAATGTTTTTTGATTTTTTTTTAACCCTTCTAGCGCTGTTTTACTATGCATTCTGTATTCAGAATGCTATTATTTTCCCTTATAACCATGTTATAAGGGAAAATAATAATGATCGGGTCTCCATCCCGATCGTCTCCTAGCAACCGTGCGTGAAAATCGCACCGCATCCGTACTTGCTTGCGGATGCTATGCGATTTTCACACTTCCCATTCACTTCTATGGGGCCTGCGTCGTGTGAAAATCGGACAATATAGAGCATGCTGCGATTTTCTCTCAACGCAAAAGTGATGCGTGAAAATCACCGCTCATGTGCACAGCCCCATAGAAATAAATGTGTCAGGATTCAGTGCGGGTGCAATACGTTCACCGCATGCATCGCACCCGCACGGAAAACTCGCCCGTGTGAAAGGGGCCTATGTGTGATATGCTAAAGGGGTTAGGCATACATGTATTTGCTTTCTGTGTTTGAGTATGTGTGCATGGCGTGTGTCCTGTGTGCAGCATATAATCTAAGTATCAGTGGAGTATCATTGGAGTGTGTGCAGCATGTGACCCTTTTATAATTGTTGTGTGTGGAGCATGTGTCCTGTGTGTGACTGGTTTCTGTACAATACATATTGGGGGTTATTTATCAAACTGGTGTAAAGAACAACTGGCTTAATTGCCCATAGCAACCAATTACTGTCCTGATGAAGGGGACGCTCCATCTCATAAACATGTTGTTAATCCTGGGAATAAAGATTATCGCAAATCTACCGCATCACTCCTCATGTTCCTTTAATCCATATCCTGGCAGCTCCAACAGTGATATATTTTTTTTTTTTTCCAGTTTCATGCTTTATTTAGTTTATAACATATACCCTATATATCCATGTATCAGACTATATATCAGGCCAAATTCTTCCAAATAAGCTATTGGGCATTCTGGTAGTTAAAATTAACCCTTATCCATAGGATAGGGGATAACTATCAGATTGGTGGGGGTCCTACCGCAGGCCCCCTGATGCTCCCCTGAAATGATCAGTTTTGTTATTTTGAAATGGCCTAAAAGACCCCCCAAAAAAGCCTTTCTATTACATGTGCTATTTACTACATACTAAAACATAACTTTTATTATTGCTTTTATCTTTAAACATCTACTGACTAAATAAAAGTATCAAAAAATATCAGCAGTGTCACTTGGTTATCTTTAGTTAAGTTTTTTTGTAACACTGTTATCTTCACTGTTATCTCCGACATGTTTCGCCAGGGAATTCGGGCAGAAGACGCCAGGTTAGCTGGCAAAACATTACGGGGGGCAGTGTTTAAAGAAATTTTAGGTAGCAAGTGAACTAGTTATTAGAAACACATTATGAAGTAGGCTTTATATGTAGGGTAAGGACATAAAAGGAGTGAGCTTGTAGTAGAGTACGGACACAGCTCACCACATCCCTGCAGTTGCTACATTACACTGTGAAGATAACACCTTTGGCATCTCTTGGCTCTGGGGCTCTATGCAGTAATGATGTTCTATTCCGCACACAAGATGGCTGCTTTCAATCAGTGGCCCAGCCGTCTTAAGTCTTTCAAGCAGGCATCACCGCTGAGGCAACTGATTGGCTGCAGCAGTCATGTGCATGTATAGCTTGTCATGTTATCAGTGCTGAAGAGCCACAGGATTGAAAAAATAAGTTTATTTTTATTTTTTATTGAATTTATCCTAAACACCTCCTTAAAAAGGACCTATTACCATTCCAAAAACAGAAGAATATTTAAAGAATACATATTATATACATATTATATATATATATATATATAGAGAGAGAGAGAGAGAGAGAGAGATTGTATATTTTGGATTGGTGACTGGTCCTCTTTAACTTTTTTTTTTCATATTTTTAACTTTCCATTATTAGTTGTCTGTGCTGCAGCCACATAAATATACAGTAAATGCTATTTGGCCTTGTCGCTAAAGGACAATTGCAGAGTAAGCCGTGAATTCAGTTTTTTCATGTGGACCTTTTCAGTGGTGATTGGTATTGCATTAACACAGCAAATACTGTCTCACCGACATTTAACATGGAGTCATTACTAAGTCTACAGTTTGCATTTAGAACTAGGTAGCTGATAGGAAGCTGTATTTGTTTTCTTTCTCACTTTAAATAGCAATACAGATATATTCATCTGTCAATGAAAATGTGTAACCCCCAAACATAGTGAGAGGGAAAGGTTATTTTTTTATGTGTATTTAATGGCTGATGTACTGACTTTCAGTTCCTGTGTGTAGTAGAATGAATAAACAAGTAGGGTACATTGATTGCTCAGTGTGATATAGAAACTGTTTACTAAACCATTAGGTGGAGTGATTACACGTGTCGGCAACTACGACAGACCTGATGCCGATACGCTTTAACTTCACAAAAATACTTTTATTTTTATTTTTTTTTATGCATGTTTAGATCGCTGTGGAAGTAGATAGATAGATAGATATATGGGCAGACAGATCTCCAAAGATATAATGATCGGGAACTTAGATTGTGAGCTCCATTGGGCACAGCAGGTGATTATAATGTCTCGAATACACTGCGGAATATAGCAGCGTTATATATATGTGCGTTTAATAAATAAGATAAATATATGATGAAAGACAGAGAAAGAAAGAAAGACAGTAAGAAAGAAATAAATAAAGCAAAGGAAGGAGATAAGTAGAAATGCAGATAGATGATAGATAGATAGGTACTGCAGATAGATAGATAGATAGATAGATAGATAGATAGATAGATAGATAGATAGATATTGTAGAGATAGATGGATTACAATTATATATTTGTAATCTTATTGCTATATATTCATCCTTTTCAATTACACACACCTAATTTATGATACACAGTTACGTTTAAGGTCTTAGAAGACTATAGACGCAGACCACCGAATCATACAGATACCAAGATCCTAAATGAGATTACCTAGGCAGGAGGCAACCAAGTCTCCTGTCTACACTGTCTACATCTAGTAAGATCCATGGCCCATGTCATGTGTAAGTGTGACACAGCTTACAACGTTGTTTGGGTATGGGACTGCGATGGCCCATTTTCATGCTCATATAGGGCCTTGTAACCACCTTGTGTTTGTTCATGCCTGGTTGATCAAAAACACATGGAGAAAGAAGACAATTTAAAAGAATTATTATATTCACGGTTCGCCAAACACTAAACAAAGAAAAATCTGCATAAAGATGCTGCGTGTAGTATCATACTTTGCTGAAATGTGTACATCAAAGACAAACAGATGAAGACGTTAACCCATGATTAATGTAAAAATGATCACGCCCCTAACTGTCACAAGTTCTAATGGTAGATCGGGCCAGTGGCAGCTGAAGGGATGAGGAGAGGGATAGGGGAAGAAGAAACAGGAGGTGGAGCTATACAGATATATTTTAATAGATAACTCAGTGTCTATAGGTAGCTATAGGTTTATATGTTGTCTTTTTTTTTTTTCCCCTTCCAGCAGAAATCCTCCTTTCTGTTTCATTGTCTGTCCTTAGCTAGAGTTATATTGATATCTGTACAGGTTTTTCTGTAGAACAGTTTTTCATTTACAGGGGTGGCTTTGAGGCAACAGTCAGAGGGAATGTAGATTATGAAGGCCGTATGGACTACATTTGCATTTTACTTTCTCTCAAGCTTTAACAAAAAAAAAAAAAAAGATATGTATGGGACGCAGTCACTGTATCTTCTTTTGACTGACATTTAGTGATTTATAATGGGCCTAAAGGAGTGCAAGCCATTCAAGCACAAGGTGAAGTTGGCAATTTTCTGCAGCAGTTCCATAGCTATAGCTTGAGCAAAAACCTTTCAATCCGAGACAATTAAGCACATAAGATAATGCCTCAAATAGTTACATGCCATCATATTTGTTTTGTGAGATGACTAAAATATTCAGAAATTCTAGCTAAGTGTCACAATAATAGGGATATTAATTCAGAGCCAAGCCATCTTGGCATTACCGCGAGAGCCAAGATGCATCTAAATCATATCAACAATAGAGAAAACCGACCAAGGTCTTGGTGGCATTTAAGCACCATTGTCTCTGAGGATCTGCTCTGTTAAAACAGCTTATCAATGTTCAACAGACTTCAGCACAATGTTTAATATAGGATTACAGAAAATTAAAGCACACATTGCTGTTTCCTACATTGCACACTACACTGGAGCTAAACGCAGACTAAACACATTGTTGGACAACATTTCAATTTGATAGCCTACCAATGCTGTTGTGAATTTGGTAGAAGACACAAAATTGACCTTTTCACATTTTAACTTTTCTGTATTAATGATAAAAAGATTGCAATATAACTGACGTATAGTAAAAGTATAGCAAAAGGAACTCTGTCCTATGTACACATATACAGGGAGTGCAGAATTATTAGGCAAGTTGTATTTTTGAGGATTAATTTTATTATTGAACAACAACCATGTTCTCAATGAACCCAAAAAACTCATTAATATCAAAGCTGAATATTTTTGGAAGTAGTTTTTAGTTTGTTTTTAGTTTTAGCTATTTTAGGGGGATATCTGTGTGTGCAGGTGACTATTACTGTGCATAATTATTAGGCAACTTAACAAAAAACAAATATATACCCATTTCAATTATTTATTTTTACCAGTGAAACCAATATAACATCTCAACATTCACAAATATACATTTCTTACATTAAAAAACAAAACAAAAACAAATCAGTGACCAATATAGCCACCTTTCTTTGCAAGGACACTCAAAAGCCTGCCATCCATGGATTCTGTCAGTGTTTTAATCTGTTCACCATCAACATTGCATGCAGCAGCAACCACAGCCTCCCAGACACTGTTCAGAGAGGTGTATTGTTTTCCCTCCTTGTAAATCTCACATTTGATGATGGACCACAGGTTCTCAATGGGGTTCAGATCAGGTGAAAAGGGAGGCCATGTCATTAGATTTTCTTCTTTTATACCCTTTCTTGCCAGCCACGCTGTGGAGTACTTGGACGCGTGTGATGGAGCATTGTCCTGCATGAAAATCATGTTTTTCTTGAAGGATGCAGACTTCTTCCTGTACCACTGCTTGAAGAAGGTGTCTTCCAGAAACTGGCAGTAGGACTGGGAGTTGAGCTTGACTCCATCCTCAATCCAAAAAGGCCCCACAAGCTCATCTTTGATGATACCAGCCCAAACCAGTACTCCACCTCCACCTTGCTGGCGTCTGAGTCGGACTGGAGCTCTCTGCTCTTTATCAATCCAGCCACGGGCCCATCCATCTGGCCCATCAAGACTCACTCTCATTTCATCAGTCCATAAAACCTTAGAAAAATCAGTCTTGAGATATTTCTTGGCCCAGTCTTGACGTTTCAGCTTGTATGTCTTGTTCAGTGGTGGTCGTCTTTCAGCCTTTCTTACCTTGGCCATGTCTCTGAGTATTGCACACCTTGTGCTTTTGGGCCCTCCAGTGATGTTGCAGCTCTGAAATATGGCCAAACTGGTGGCAAGTGGCATCTTGGCAGCTGCACGCTTGACTTTTCTCAGTTCATGGGCAGTTATTTTGCGCCTTGGTTTTTCCACCCGCTTCTTGCGACCCTTTTGACTATTTTGAATGAAACGCTTGATTGTTCGATGATCACGCTTCAGAAGCTTTGCAATTTTAAGAGTGCTGCATCCCTCTGCAAGATATCTCACTATTTTTGACTTTTCTGAGCCTGTCAAGTCCTTCTTTTGAGCCATTTTGCCAAAGGAAAGGAAGTTGCCTAATAATTATGCACACCTGATATAGGGTGTTGATGTCATTAGACCACACCCCTTCTCATTACAGAGATGCACATCACCTAATAGGCTTAATTGGTAGTAGGCTTTCGAGCCTATACAGCTTGGAGTAAGACAACATGCATAAAGAGGATGATGTGGTCAAAATACTCATTTGCCTAATAATTCTGCACTCCCTGTAGAAGAAGACATTTCATACATAAAAAGGATGCAACACAAAGAAAGAAAATGTTGGAACTGATTTTGCAATGTTACGTTTGTCATTTGGAATAACTCAATGGTGGACATTTACCATAGCTCTATGCCAGATTTTTTAAGTAGAAAAGTAAAAAATGTTGTTGCGTGTGCTTTTTTGTAAAAATAAATAAATAAAATATTTGTTGTAAGTAGAGATGAGTTAGTCAATTTTTAAATATAAACATTTGACCCAAAATTTTTAAACAAAAAATGGGATTAGTTATAAATCAGAATTTATTGAGATTCAATTTGGGCAAATTTTTGTTTAAAGAGAGAGACAGAGAGAATTTCCAGGCATTTAAAGAACATTCAATTCGGGTAAAATCAATTTGTACCTAAATTCAGAGAAATTCATAAATAGAATTTTAATTTGCTCATCTTTAGTTGTGTGGATACAAAATATGTATATATTTGTGTATTTTGTATTTAAATTTTTATACAAGGTGCCCTACTAGTAGTTAATGTAGGAAGGCATACCTAAGGCCTTCAATAGACCCTGACCTATTTTTCCATATATAATTTTGGTAAAATTCTATTCACAAGCAGGGGCGTAGCTATAGTGGGTGCAGAGGTAGCAGTCACTACTGGGCCCAGAAGCCTTGGGGCCCAAAGACCCTTGTGCCGCATAAGAAGACACTGGTATTATAGAAAGTGCATGCTGGTCAAGTTACACCTCTGGCTGGAGGGAAGAGGGTTAGGTCAAGAATTTGACATGGGGGGGGGGTGCCATTTTAGCTTTTGCCTCAGGCAGCACAATTCCCCATATCTATAAAGCACTAAGGTAAAGGGGGGCCCAAACTTAACTCTCGCACCAGGGCCCATGAGCCTTTAGCTATACCCCTTATCACAATGATATCATGCGATCAAAGGGAGTTTGCCATACTAAGTCTATGCTCTTCTATGGTTTTGATCACAAGGGATCATAGTTTTTTATTTATTTATTTTTATTCATAATGCCATAATAATGTGTGTGGCTGTAAAATATAACCATTGTCTTAATCCTAACCAGGATTGCTTACCAGATTTTTTATTTTTTCTGGACAACCTATCCCAAAATCAAGGACATTCAACATTTCTTATGGACAAATTGGAAAATCATGATGAATGATAAAACATATAAGTAATATATGTCTATAGCTCAATGTACTGAAAATAAGTCATTACCATCAATTACAGTTAATTACCACCAAAATAATCTAGCCAGGTACCACCAGCCTCCAAAAAATTATGGATACATTTTTTTATAGACACAAGAAAAAAGTTTCCTATTTTTATGGACTGTCCAGAAATTTCTGGATGGTTGATCCTCACACGAGCACTGCATCTCAGGGTGAAAACTTACTATCACCCAGAAAAAAAAAGAGCATAGCCTGAGGAAAGAATATAAGGAAGATTTAGTTTGTAAAGATTTAAAACCGCTTAAAAGACGCAGATTAATGACTCTATAACTGGAGTGAACCATAGGACAGCTCAGGATCTGCCTATTAGTGCATATTTGTAGCATGATTTAACTGATGGTTAAGTATATTTCTATGCTTAGGACCAAATAAAGAAGCACGCCCCCTTTTTGTTTGGAGAAAAATAAATTGACAAGTTAAAGTCCATACCTGTGACATAAATAAAATTTTGTATAAATGAGATATAAAGAGAACATAAAATAACTTCAAATCAAATATTTGGTATTCTGGTGTGCGTAACAACTTATACTTTATAGGTCAACAATGATTTGGTTAAAAGAAAAACATGTCCTGCACAAAAGTAAGATGCACTTAGCCAAATTGATGCAAAAGTTTAAAGATGCATGATCCAGAATATTGACAAAAAAAGAAAAAAAAAAAAACCTCTTGTAAATGCTAGAGGTTGGAGTATCCCTATATAGGCTGTGCGTTCCTGCATGCAGTTGTTATTACTTACAGTACCAAAAATGGTTCAAGAAAGGACACCCGGTAAACCAGCAAAATAGTTATGGGTTTCCAAAGCTCATAGATGCATGAAATGCATGAGTGAAGGCTAGCCCAGATGGTACACTGCAACAGAAGAGCTACTGTAGCAGAAATTGCTGAAAAAGTCAGTGTTTGCTATGATTTCAGCAGGATAATCTGCCCTACCACATTGCAAACATTATTTAGGAATGGTTTTATTAAAGGGGCTGGCCACTTTCTGGTTACTGTTGACAAATATGTTTGTGAGATGATTATATGGAACTTACTAATATAGTCTTTGTTGATATATATAATTTGCTATATTTCATTGTAGGCTTAAGTAAGTCCAAAGTGAGGCGGTATATTTAGTGTTAGGGACCCATCTGCGGAAGCCACCTTGATACCTGGTAGATGGGCCCGACACGTATGTGCGCTAAGAGCTTCCATTACTCATTTATAGTTGGTATTGTCCCACTTTTATCTAGAATGGTCCCATTTCTTAGCTCTATTGTTTGTATATATAACGTTGTGCAGCCATCTTGTTTTTTGTAATTATTGTTTGCTTCATGGATATGCACCTATGATTCTGAAGGTTCTAGTCTAAATTTTCTTGCAATATATTGAGGGTAGCACCTCTTTTAGACTGAACACGCCCATCTACCTGGGACTTCTGAGCAGAGTACATTTGTAGCTGGTTCCTAAACTGCCCTGAATATTGTAGGCTTAAGTAAGTCCAAAGTGAGACGGTATACAGTTGCAAGAAAAAGTATGGGAACCCTTTGGAATGATATGGATTTCTGCACAAATTGGTCATAAAATGTGATCTGATCTTCATCTAAGTCACAACAATAAGACAATCACAGTCTGCTTAAACTAATAACACACCATGTAAACATTCACAGTGTAGCTGGAAAAAGTATGTAAACCCCTAGACTAATGACATCTCCAAGAGCTAATTGGAGTGAGGTATCAGCCAACTGGAGTCCAATCAATGAGATGAGATTGGAGGTGTTGGTTACAGCTGCCCTGCCCTATAAAAAACACACACCAGTTCTGGGTTTGCTTTTCACAAGAAGCATTGCCTGATGTGAATGATGCCTCGCAAAAAAGAGCTCTCAGAAGACCTACGATTAAGAATTGTTGACTTTCATAAAGCTGAAAAGGGTTCTAAAAGTATCTCCGAAAGGCATGCTGTTCATCAGTCCATGGTAAGGCAAATTGTCTATAAATGGAGAAAGTTCAGCACTGTTGCTACTCTCCCTAGGAGTGGCCGTCCTGTAAAGATGACTGCAAGGGAACAGTGCAGGCTGCTCAATGAGGTGAAGAAGAATCCTAGAGTGTCAATTAAAGACTTACAAAAGTCTCTGGCATATGCTAACATCCCTGTTAGCGAATCTATGATACGTAAAACACTAAACAAGAATGGATTTCATGGGAGGATACAACAGAGGAAGCCACTGCTGTCCAAAAAAAAAACATCGCTGCACATTTACAGTTTGCACAAGAGCACCTGGATGTTCCACAGCAGTACTGGCAAAATATTCTGTGGTTGGAAGAAACACACAACACTATGTGTGGAGAAAAAGAGGCACAGCACGCCAACATCAAAACCTCATATCAACTGTGAAGTATGGTGGTGGGGGCATCATGGTTTGGGGCTGCTTTGCTGCTGCGTTAGGGCCTGGACAGATTGCTATCATCAAAGGAAAAATGAATTCCCAAGTTTATCAAGACATTTTGCAGAAGAACTTAAGGCCATCTGTCCACCAGCTGAAGCTCAACAGAAGATGGATGTTGCAACAGGACAAAGACCCAAAGCATAGAAGTAAATCAACAACAGAATGGCTTAAACTGAAGAAAATACACCTTCTAGAGTGGCCCAGTCAGAGTCCTGACCTCAACCCGATTGAGATGCTGTGGCATGACTTCAAGAAAGAGATTCACACTAGACATTCCAAGAATATTGCTGAACTGAAACAGTTCTGTAAAGAGAAATGGTCAAGAATTACTCCTAACTGTTGTGCACATTTGATCTGCAACTAAAATAAATGTTGGTTGACGTTATTACTGCCAAAGGAGGTTCAACCAGTTATTAAATCCAAGGGTTCACATACTTTTTCCACCTGCACTGTGAATGTTTACATGGTGTGTTCAATAAAAACATGGTAACATTCAATTATTTGTGTGTTATTAGTTTAAGCAGACTGGGATTGTCTATTGTTGTGACTTAGATGAAGATCAGATCACATTTTATGAAAAATTTGTACAGAAATCCATATCATTCCAAAGGGTTCACATACTTTTTCTTGCAACTGTATTTAGTGTTAGGGACCTATCTGTGGAAGCCACCTTGATGCCTGGTAGATGGGCCTATCACGTATGTGTGCCAAGAGCTTCCATTACTCATTTATAGTCGGTATTGTACTTTTATTTAGAATGACCCCCATTTCTTAGCTCTATTGTTTGTATATATAACGGTGTGCAGCCATCTTGTTTTTTGCTATATTTCATGTCATGTCCCCTTGTTAGGCAGATCTTTTGTGTTGTGCATAGAGGTCCTGTCCATATGATGTCTACTGATGGAGGGTCCAGTGAACAGACACATAATTAAGCCTCCTCCATTCCAAAACCCCCCATCTGTACTAAATTCCCAAGCGTGCAAGTGCAAATGACAGGTGCTGTGTATTTGAATGAAGGAACCATCAAATGGAGGTAAATTTGCCTGGTCACATGACCCTCCATCAATGGCCATTTTATAGACAAGACAGGACAATCGACTTGGCAGACAAGGAGGCATACCTTTTGAAATATAGAAAATAGCACAGAATTCAAGTAAAAACTATTGTAAGTGTCCTATAATCATTTTACATACAAATTGGTAGACAGTAACCAGGAAGTGGTCAACTCCTTTAACATGACAAAGAGTTCCAGGGGTTGACTTGACTTCCCAATTCTCCAGATCTCAATCCAATCAAGCATCTATGTAATCTGCTGGGAAAACAAGTCTAATCCATGCTTACCTCATCTAACAATTTACAGGAGTTAAAGGGGTTATCCAATGATTAATGTAAGAAAAAATTATATACTGTAATATACACTCTTCATATAACAAAGTTAAAATCAGTCCTAGCCCTCACAATGATCTGGAGATATCCCCATGCGGTGTTCCATTTTCTCTGCTAGATGGCAACTGAGGAGCTATGCCCTTTCTCAGGGAGTGTGTAAATTATGATGGGGTGGGTCTTTTTTGTTGTAGCCTAGAGGGTGTGTCCTTTCTGTTTCATCTCTCTCTCTCTCTCTCTGTCTCTCTCTCTGTAATTGTCACAGTTTTTAAATGCTGGCAGTTGAAGAATGGAACTAAGCATGTGTGTCCACCCAAGCAAGGTGGCCGGAGGAATAAAGAAAAGAACAAACAACAGATGGTGCTATACTCATAACTATTATTGAATACCTCAGTGGATATGCTAACTTTTCAATGACATGCAACTACATGGCTTTTCAGATCCAGTTACTACAGTTATAAAATTGTAGAATATTTTTTGTTTGACATCCTCTTTACTTCCGCTGCTAATGTTTCAGTGCTAGATACATCAGGACACCTTCAATGAGTTAGAGTTCTTTTGGCAGGACGAGTTAGACCTACACAATATTAGGCAGGTTGTTTTAATTGTATTGCTGCAAGATGTATACAATTTGGGTATATTTATAGACCTTTTTTGTATTCTAAAACTGAAAAACTCTATAAGTTCCTTTTTTTTTTTTTTTTTTTACATGGGTATCGTTCTTTACAAAGAGCTTCCTTCCACAATTAGCAACAAATGACTGGAGTGTAACTCTATATTTAGAGAAAATTAGAAGCCTTGGTTCATTCAGATGGCAATAAAGTAAATAGGGAATCGAGCTGGAGAAATCATGCAAAACTAGAAATAAGTAAAAAAAGGGTTTTATGTTACTAGTGTATTCAACCAGAAAATGAATTTAGTTTGTTGTAGTCTAGCAACATGCTGAGTAATTTCAAGAGGAATTATTCCCCTTTCCTGATCAAATTGCTTTTATATGTAGTCTATATTTTCACCAGAAGGATTTCTACGACTGGCACTAATGTCACCAGTCCAGGGATGTAGTGTTTAAGCAAAGACCTTTTATATTCCTCTGAGTCTTATAGGGATTTTTATAGCTCCTAGATGGGACAAACCCAGGCACTCAGCATATACAAAAATATATAACCAAAAATAAATATTTATTGAAATTGATCAAATAAATAAATAGATGCATAAATTGGCAAAAACATAAGTTGGCAAATAGATAATAGTAGAAAAAGAATTTCAGTATGTTCCTATGTATGTATATGTGATCTGTGGCCCAACCACACAATCAGGGCAACACCTACAGTATCAATGAGAAATGCCACACAAAGTAACACAAATTGAAATCTCCTCTATCACATAGTGTATACAGATATAGCAGAATTAAGTCTGTCATATAACAGTTTGAAGCCTCACTGCTAGCACATTTTTATATTGTAGCATATAGAAACATTGAATAGAATGTGTGTCGGCAGATAAGAACCATTTGGCCCATCTAGTCTGCCCAATATATTTACTATAGTTTAATTAATAGGAAAGGATATTTTATGATCAGTGAAGCCAAATTATCAAAAACTCTTCTTTTTGTCAGTGTTCCTCAACAGATATGTTGTGCTTATAATAACCTAGGTATTCTCATTAAAGGGGTTGTATAAGCCAGAGACCAGAAGATGAGAGAATGGAGCCAGAACACCATAATGGAGCAGTGGGGAGCAGGCAAGAATGATTATTTTTACTAGGTTGAGATAAGGCTGGACAACCACTTCAAGGAAAGACTAATTTGTCAACATTTTCTGTGTTTTATTATTGAATTACATATGATATTTCTTTTATTTCTTCTATAACTAGATTTGAGCTCTAGTACACTAAGAGTGTGGCATAGCAAAAGTCTCAATCAGACTTCGGTGACCCCTTGTCTATGGTAACAAATCTTGGTCACTCATAGGCACCAGAACATCCTATGTTTCTTTCTTTTTTGTTCTACACAGTCTCTCTGCTGTAGGAGGGATTTGTCACAAACTACAATCACAGTTACATATTCCAATCACACAGTTTATATATATATATATATATATATATATATATATATTTATATACAGTTATAATGAAGAAAAGCACAGTTTATGCTCTAGTACTATATATTTTACACTCAATGTCTTGTGTGCTTATGTATAGGCATGTGTGTATGCATGTGTTTGTGTATCCATTAGAGGTATATTTTAAATTCCATAACAGTAAAATGACAAGCAACGTATCAAACAGCAACACCTAGATGTCTGTTCATTTTATACATTGGCCTAAAATAATAATATATTCATGACACAAAATGTCGTTATGAAGGAATAGAAGAAAAGAAACAAACTAATTATATAATGAACTAGTTGTGTTGAGCTTCATTTTGCTTAGCAAGTCCCCAAAGGATTGCTGTGTTCTAAAATGAATGCTTTGTAGATGCAGAAATATTTCCCTTTCGGCCATTATCAAAATACTTAACTCTTCACAAAGCTCTTAAAACTGTGTCTCATTAAAAGTAAGAGTAGCATAAATATGTATAAGAACAGATTTTATATAATATCTCTATCGTGAAATCACAAGGCTACCATTGCAAAATGTCAAACTTAGTTGGAATTTGTGTGATAGAAGATCCCCATGACCTTTATTCCAGAGACAAAGCCTTAATGTAATGGTGCAACAAACTACTTCTTTCTTGCAATCAATAATCACTATTCCAATAAAATTTTGTTAAAAAAATGAAAAAAGATTGAAAAATGAAAACATAAGAATAGTGCTTATAAATATATACTGACCACAGCCAATGAACCCCCAAACTACTTCCAGTCTTCAAAAACTACTCTCAGTGGTTGGAAGCTAAGGCTACACTTAGGTTCTTCACTATGGCCCACAGTGAGTCTGGATAGTCTTTGCTGCTCAGGAACCAGGTTATATCTGCAGAGTTGGCAGCAGAAAACTGGAGCACTAATGGCAGGCCTCTTAGAATGACCAGGAAGGCACAAAAAAAAGTCAGCAAGCAGGGTCAAATCCAGGCGAAACAGAAATGGGTAATGCAGTAAATGAGTGGTTAATCTAGATAGGACTAGGTCAGTTACTGGGAGAGTCAATATAAGCAGGAACAGCAGCCAAAGGGTTAATCCAGAAATAAGGTGGAAGTCTGTTAAGCCGGAGAGGCAACAGGATGTCAAACAGTTTGTAACAGATCTCCTGGCACTCTGACTGGGTACCTCTGTTGATGGATGCTTGTAGTGCTTCCCAAGGGCTCCAAGCACTCCACTTGACACCATAAGCACTGCCAACCCCACAAACCGCTGCAGCTTGGTTGGGATCTCACCATCTTCGACCCACCCTGGACCTATGACAAGGCTTCCAGGTTACAATGGGTGAACCTCTCTTCCTTCAGAGAGCGATGAAGGAACAATCTCTTAAAGCAGCTCAGGGATTATAGCCAGGGGAGTATACAGCATATAGCATTCCCCAGTGTAGATGCAGCCTTTTACCCACACACATGAGACAAGGCTCTATGTTGATGGCAAAACAGGAACTCTTTAATGAGGCTACATGTTAGTCTTTTATGCAGGTTTTCCAGCAAGGGACACTCCCCTGGGTACCTTGTGGAAGACTAAGACAGTTTTTACATTAGTCAATCACATGCATTTATAGTATGGAAACACTCCCTGCAATTGTATACAACCCTGCCTCTGCCTATGGTACAATAAACAAACACAATAGGCTCTGCCTGTGATACAATTAACAAACACAATGGGATAACTTAATCACCAATTTTTCCCCCAAAACAGAAAACACCCCAAAGTCCCACATATTGCCATAAATTATACATTACTGGATAGCTCTGATCTTGGCGAACAACATATCCAGAAATCACCCAGATCCGAGCAGGGGTTCCCAAATTCCATGGAAGTCACATTTGACTGACCGCAAGCATGGCTTTCCTGCCCAAAACAGTTCCACAGATTTAGGCCGTGCGGCCGGAATACCTTCTACTTCAAAGTTTTAGTATAGGGGCCAAAATCCTGAGACAAGAGGCAGTCAAACAGGCCCCTCCAAAACCAAGTGGCAAGGTTATTTCTGCCACACAGTTTAAAACCCCGATGCAAACAAAATCCTAGGCAACCCAATTAGGACTAGCAGTGCTATATCCCACACCTAGCTCTGGGATTTACAGAGTCAAAACTATGACTGGCTTGGCTTCCAGTCACACTGACAGGTCAACCTGCTAAGACTTGGATGGTAAGCATGGAAAAAGCTCCCAGCACAGCTATGCATGGAGATTTGGGTGGAGCAACTCCTGACCTAGGCATTGTGAAGTGTAAACTAAGTTTAACCACTTTTCCGACCAGCGCTGTAATAGTACGGCACAGCAGGATGTGACTTGCCGTCCAGAGCCATACAGGAGCTGCGCCCACCCGATCAGCTGCAGGGGACCAGCTGTTCCTGTTAGCTGGACCCCTGCTATATGCGCCGGCATCAGCAAAAACACCAATGCCGGAGCATTAACCCCGCGGTCAGCCCGGTCAGCCCTGACCGCAGCAAAGAAAGGGTTTGCTGCGGGTGAGGGAGCCCATCAAGTCCCTGCGCTGCTGTGGCGGGGACCCGATGTGTGAGAAGGCAGCCTGATACCATGCAGCGGCTGCCCAATGCCTTGCACGGCATGGGGAACTGCCTTCTACGGGTGCCCAGGAGATCCAGCCTCAGGCTGGGTCTCCTAGGCAACCTGTTAGTGTATTACTCAGTGTAATACACTAACAGGCAATGCCTTACAATAAAGATGGGGATCAAACCCCCAAAAGTTAAAGTCAGAAATAAAGTAAAAAAACTAAGTAAAAAACTGTGTTTTTAATAAAAAAATAAAGTGAAAAAAGAAAAATGCCCCTTTTCCCCTGATTGTATAATACAAAAAAAAAAAAAATGAAAAAACACACATATTAGGTATTATGGCATCTGTAACGACCGCCTCTATAAATATATCACATGATCCACCCCGTCCGATAAACACTATTAAAAAAAAAAACCTGTCAAAAAAGCCATTCACAAAAATTGCAACACAAAGAGATCAAAAAGACATATGCCCACCAAAATAGTACCAATTTAACCGTCACCTCATCCCAGAAAAAAGGAGACCCTACCTAAGACAATCGGTCAAAAAATAAAAAAAGTTATGGCTCTCAGACTATGGATACACTAAAACATATTTTTTTTGTTTCAAAAATGCTATTACTGTGTAAAACTTAAATAAATAAGAAAAAGTATACAGATTATGTATTGACACGTCCACAACAATCTGCTCTATAAAAATATCACATGACGTGAACACTGGAAAAAATTAAAACTGTGCCAAAATTGCCAATTTTTTGGTCACTTTGCCCCATATAGTGTAATAGCGAATGATCAAAAAATCATATGTACCCAAAAATTGTACATATAAAAACGCCAACTCTTCCTGCAAAAAATGAGCCCCTGCAAAAGATCGGCCAGAAAAAAAAAATATTTTCAGAAATTGGAGAGACAAAAACATTTATTGTGTAGAACTGAAACAAGCAAACAAAAAAAGTAAACATGCTTGATATCATTGTGTCTGTAGCAACCTGCTCTATAAAAATAGCACTTGATCAACCCTGTCAGATACAACTATCGGAAGGTTACTACTTGACAAAGCATCAGCCCTGTGGTGCAAAGGGGGGAAAAAAATAAAAATGATTACATGCAGATAGATCTTTAACCCTGATAGATTTTTCCCGTTGTCATAAAATGGAAAATAGAGTGCTGTCTGAAGCCATTTTTCCACACAATGTTTAATTAAGAAGTAGGAGAAGTGGGCAAAAATCCCAAAAATGGTAAAAAACTGATTTTACATGATGTTGGACAAATATTATCAAATATAATTAGTGTGTTTCCATATCCAATTCTGATGTATCTTAATGAAGGGACTTGGAAAACTGAACCATGTGACCTTCTTGGTAGAAGTACTATTTAATTATACAGATAAACATGGAGCCAAATTGTCATCTGGCAGCCATGATTAATTCCAGTAAGATTTTGGAAGAGGTTAAGAAAATGTAATAAAACATAAAAAATAAATGCTACTTATGTCTTTGTGACCAAATCTGATGCATCGTGAAGAGATCTTCAAAACTGACTTTGTAAGTAGAAGTATAATTTAATTATAAAGATGTAGCAGGTGCCAAATTTTCCTGTGGCCATCACTATGTAAGGGCAGCCTTTTATAGGGAACAGGTCTCCCTTCATAGTAGCCAAATTGACATAAAGATTATTAGCCATTTGGCTAATTGAATAAACCCGATGCATAGCTAGGAGCTTGTTATATTCTCCCATCTTTCTTGGTACTCACCCCACCCTCCTAGCAGAGACTGATGGGCTTCTATGTGTGCAGGAATATGTCAGTCAGCTATCAATAATGTTGTGAGGAAAGGAAGCCGTCTGCTCATGGATAGACTGGACTCATAACTGTTTGGTGTACCCTTTGATCACACCTATTATCCAAATGGCAGAGGAGAGAGTACCTGTCCCTATTCTATGCTGGCCTTACACAGGGAGGCATCGTTTGACAACAGATCTGCTATAATGTTACATGATGTGGTATTAATAAGTACATTAATGTTATATAGATTTAGTTATGCACAATAACGATACAGACCAGAATGGTTTGTTCTCCCTAATAGATGTAAAGCAAATAATGTGCTGCTAAACAATGTGTATGAAATTCTGCTCATCATTAACTCTTTTGTTGGAGATATACATTGGGTACATAGCTATATAGTAGCACATGTTGCTCATGGGCTCCAATGATTAAAAAATAATAATGTTTGCTGCCTTGTATATGTGGTCTTGCATGATGGCTCTCTATAGGATATTGGAATAGACTTTGGTTTCAAAGATAAGTCAATGCAAACCAGCCCAGGGAATACCCAAAGGCTCCCCCTTAGGCATCCATCTGGTAAATGATGCCCTATGGATTACTTCAGCATTCATGCCAAAGCTTTCCAAGTGCAGACACTTAACACAGTATAAAACTGCTATGTAAATGGAGCTTTAATGGAAATTTCATTTCCCCACAGTTTGACGCTCAGCCCATCAGCAATATCACACTGCATTCTGCTGGAAGATCTGCAGGACAAGTTTTTAAATGGAACTCTTAATCTCTTTACTTTACTGAGTTAAAAGAAGGGGATTCCCTGATCAACATCTACTTGGAGAACCCTGCAAATCCATGCATTGCATAGGCTTCCCTATAATTTTAATGAGACATAATAACGCTTCGGAGAAACTGAACACTGAAGGTGCCCATACACCTTTAACGGCTGGTGGCTGATCGCTCCTATATCATCCAACTCCCCCATCCACATACCAAGCCAAAAATATATATTTTCAATGGAGAGAGAGGAGAAGGACAACTTATTTCCCAGTAGAACAAAAGGATTGTAAAAGTGTTGAAATTAAAAGTGTCTAATCCTTCTCTCCTCTAACATCATCTGGCAGAAATGGCTTACTACAGTGCAATTTGTATCGTCCCTTCTAGCCTTTCATATGAATAAGAATTTATACCAAATATACAATGAAATCATTTCAACTAGAACAATGCAGACATCCATTCCTTGTGATCTACGAAGAAAATGTAAAATAATTCAATGATATACTTTATTGCACATTAGCTGCTCATGGGATTTTTCTATCATTGTTAATGAAAAAAGTTTTGAAAAATTTGATTTGGCAGCTTTGTCAAAGTTTGCCAAGAAATTTGATTTGTTACGAATTAATTTGTCTCTATAAATCAGGTATACCCAGGTCACTCTGCCTTAGGGTATGTCCACACGGAGATGCTGTGCTGCGGTGAAGAACCACAAGGCTAATTAGCCGGCAGTTGCCTTTCATTTAACTATAAAGACCACACTGTACAGTCCTTCTTCATTGTTAATCATCACTCTGCACCTTTATTGCACCTTTAAACAGGGGCTGTTCCTGGTATGAGGTTTGGCTGGTTAGGTGGGAGCACAATATGCATATTATATCTGTCCTGCAATCTCCTGCAGGATTTTTGACAGTAAAAACAGAGTATTAATCAGCTCTGGCATACCCACTTCTCCCACCCCAGTGGGACCTGGAGGTGGGAACTCTTCTTCTGCCATCTGCTTTTCCTCCTTTGCCACATCATCTGATATCGATGAGAATTTGAGAACATCTCTGCATCTTGCTGACATTTCTAGGAAGTAAAGCCAGCAAAAGATGTGGATGGTCATCATTAACACCTGCCAACACAAATCGAATATGCTCCATCTAACCTCAAAGTTTGTATATGACACTATTAGGACTCTTTTTCTTTATAAAAAAAAAAAAATGAAATATAGCTTATTCTACCTCCTCCATCACCCTCTTAAGTTCTTTTACACAAGCACAGAAATAACAAATAATGACACTCACATATATAGCTATGGGTAAACGAATGGTTGAAGGTGTTAACAAACTGAGTGATTAAAAGCATGCTACACTGTTATATGTGTTATGCTTGAGAAACTTTCAATTCCAAAATGGCCCTTTATTAGGGTAAATGGTGTTTAACCACTTGCCTACCGCCGTACGACTTTCTACGTTGCGGCAGTAGGCTCTCATCTCTAACCTGACATATAAAAGTGTCAAGTTACATCGCAGCACAACTGAAAAACTGGGCTGGTAAGGAAGGGGGATAAACACTCTGATAATGAAGTGGTTAAACACACAGGGGGAGATTTATAAATCTTGTGTGAAATAGAACTGGCTTAGTTGACCATAGAAACCAATCAGATTACATATTTCATTTTCAAAGAAGTTGTGAGAAATGAAAGGTTGAATGTGATTGGCTGCTATGGGCAACTAAAACAGTTCTAGTTTACACCAGTTTGATAAATATCCCCCAAAAGTGTTATAAAAAAAAGTGCCTTGTTAGTCCCAAGCGTCCAAAAATTATATATTAATGGGGGTAGATCACTACCCCTGTTTATACACACATATGATAGTGTCATCAGAAAGAGTGGTTTGTTCTGAAGTTGAACAAGCCTGGAAATTTTTATTTTATTTGGCAGCAACATCAATGTAGATTAGAAAAGAATAAGATGTTTTAGGGATACCAGTGGTGGCAGTAGCAGTGTCAGCAGTAGCAGCACATCATGAAATTAACAAAGCATTAAGTAGAAGTGTGTGCAGCCGTATTGGGGTAGTAGTCATAGTAGTGGTGGCTGTGTAGGGGTAATAGCAATGGCAGTAGAGTAAAAAAAATGGCAAGGCATTATCATTAGAGATGAGCGAATCAAATCTGACAAAAATTGCAAATTTCATTATGCTTCGTGGGAATGAATCACAATTTTTCTAAAATGGCGGCTACACATGTGAGGACTGAGGACATGGGAAAAAGAACTCTGGGAAGGCGGGATCACCCAGATTGACATGCCTGCATGCAGCCAATCAGCAGCCAGCCAGCCCTGTGATGTCACAGCCCTATAAATATGGCAGCCATTTTAGATTCTACCATTTTTCAGCGTTCAGAGTGTAGGGACAGACGTGTGAAGGCGCTAGGAACAGAAAGTGGAAAAACAATTGTGGAAAAAAAAGACAGAAAACAATATTTATAAGTGCAGGGAAAGGATAGGAATAATTTCACAGCATCGTAGTGCAGGGAGAAACGTCAGAAGGTGCTAGAGACATTGATAGGAAAGCGATTTACAAGTGCAGAGAACGATTATACTGTGCAACAAGGATTTTGCTATTGAAAAAAAAAAACATGCTGTGACATCACAGGGCTGGGTGGCTGGCTGGCTGGCTGCTCATTGGCTGCATGCATGGCATTGTGGGTGATCCCTCGTTCCCAGAGTTCCTTGCTCCATGTCCTAACACATGCAGCAGCCATTTTATAAAAAAAATTAGATTTGTTACCACCAAGCGTAAGAAAATTTGGATTCAGTGCAAATTGAATTTTTCCTGAAATTTGGATCGAGTCAACTTTGATTTGCTTATCTCTAGATATGATGGCAAGTAGACAGACAGCAGCAGTGACATGATGGGCACCATGAAAGATCTATTCAACCTCAGACGGAATTGTGTGAAATTCCTCCTAGATATATTCTGGAGGATGCAACAAATTCATGAGAGGACTATACATCTACATAAATTTGTTGTATCTTATGCAGCAAAGAGGGAGCCAAGACCAGAGCATAAAAAGATAGTGTTGATAAATGCTCTCCTTAATGTTTGTAAATTTTGTATGTTCCTCATATGTATGGTATATTATGTTTATGCTCTAAATTGATCTGATTATATACACAGTGTGGTGCCTAGGAGAAGGGAGATGAGTGATAGCAGCAAGAATGGTGGTTGTGGTATTCACTCATTCTGTCGCTCCCCTGGGTGGTGCAGTGATGGGAAAGGCATACCTGTTCTTCGATTTTGGGAACTCTCTGGTTCTTATGGTCCTCCTGCCTGATATCATTTGAGATGCCTTTGATGTTGAAGGTTTGGAGATGCAAGGCAGAGTCCCTTTGTGCAGCTGCAGATGTCAATGTAGTGGTAAATGGAATAATGAGGCTGGGTTAACAGTAAAAAGTTCTTTACTGAAGAATTAAGTTGAAGCATGTCATTTACTGAGCATTTACTGAGCATGCAATGGACTGGCAGATGTTCACAAATGTGCTTTTCCACAGTTCTTACTGATGGCTACATGGGTAGTTAATAGGCCAAAGTTTCTGTTTAGAGCAATCTTTTTACACTGCACAGCTGACTTGGATATTAGCATCCAGACATGGTGTGTAACAGTTTTCTTTTTATGCAATGCAACCACAAACCCTAAACATCAGACTATGCTCTGCACTGCTTTTGAACAGGTTGCCATTCTTTTATTTTCTGGCATGGACTTGGCTAGCTCCCAATCCAAGGCTCATTCTTCTGTCAGCTATGCTATGTTGCATCTGCTCTTGCGCCAGGCTAGGCTTAAACTGACTGACCTGCTACTGGAATATTCCTCCTCTCTATGCAGATAGGTTGATACCAGACCCATATATAGTGGTGTCATTGAATATGACTTACAACTCAACTAAAATATTAGCTTTTTATGTTGACATATTTTCACATGTCTTATTGTCTTTTAAAATTAGCATTCCACTTTTTCAAATGCTTTTTATTTTAAAAGAAAAAAAAATAGAGCATCTTTCATGAAATACTTGCCTTTGAAAAATAAAAAAATAAAAAAAACAAAGGAAAAGAAAAAATGAACAATCTTAAAAGAGTCAGAACTGACCTAATTTAATGACTGTTATTTTCAATATCATTTTATCTTTTAAGGGCCAAGAAATAAGACCACTAAATATTTGAATGCAATTTATATATAACAGTATTTCATGATCTTTTTGCCTTAAAGGATAAGTTTTTTTTTTCCCTTTTGGTTCATTAGGGAATCTGTAAAGTGCTTGACTGAACTGTGATGATACTTTAGTCATTGAGTACTGAGATTCAAACACCCCTAGGCCATTAAGCATCAGTTTAAAATGGGCAGTTAGATCTGCCTCATTTCAATGTTTCGTGAAATAAAGTGCTGTAATCCTTTTGTCATACTTTCCTACAATACTAATCAAAAGGATTATGTATATCAGTTGTTATGCTCAGGCTTGCCCTCTTTTAAAATAACTAAGTATTGGCACAGACAGAAGCTTTCCACTTTTTCAATGAGGATATCAGCTGTTTCCAGACAATATTCCTTATTTTCAATATGATATTGTTATGTAAAGAAATTTCATTTTTAACTTTGTAATATTTTTTTCCCCCTTACATTACCAGAACATAAAATAGGAAATGCAAAGTTCTTTGGTGCAAAAATATTTACATATTTATTATTTTGTGTAAAAATGTTGCATGATATGCTGATGTGGCATTTTCTGCAACATATTGTACCTGCAACAGTTAGAAGCCATGCCACTTTTCAAAGTTGTCTACTTCTTAAGGCCTTATGCACGTGGCCGTTGCCCAGCCGTTCCCGCATTGCAACCTGCAAGCAGCAGGTCCGCAATATGCCACCAGCCATGTGCTCACCACATCACGGATGCACACCCATGACATGGGCATGCTTCTGTGGGGTTTATCTCCATGCCTCCGCACCACCAAAAAAAAAGTTCAAATGGGTCTGGATTCATTGTGGCAGCCACATGGATAGTGACCCTGCATTGGGGACCACAAATTGTGGTCCTCAATAGTGATGAGCGGCAGGGGTCATATTCAAATTCGAATATTTCTCAAATATTTTTTAGAATATTCATCGAATATTCGAAAATTCGAAGAATTTGCAATTTTTTTACTCGATAAATCGGCAAGGTAATGATTGTGTAATATGCAAATTTTTGGATTCAAATTTTTGGATTCGATTTTTTTTATTGCGATTTTTTCAACTTACAACTATTAGACAAAGAAGAATATAGCACTATATTAGCTAAATTGCTCTATATTCAAATTTTTTCGAATATTCGCTATATTGCTATAACTTAGTTTTTTCGAATATTTGTAATATTCTAAAACAAGAATATATAGCAATATAGCGAATATTTGAAAAAAACGAATATAGAGCAATTTAGCTAATATAGTGCTATAATCTTCTTTCTCTAATAGTTGCAATTTCTTTCTCATCTGAAGTTCAGATTGGAAAAAAAATTACACCTATAAAAAAATGATAATAGCACTATATTAGTTAAATTGCTCTATATCAGTTTTTTCTAGAACATTCGCTATATTGATATAACTTAGTTTTTTCGAATATTCGTAATATTCTAAAACAAGAATATATAGCAATATAGCGAATATTCGAAAAAACGAATATAGAGCAAAATTCGCAAACACTACTATATTGCCCACAAGCTAGAAGCAGGAAGGGATCGTGTGTACTGATAAAAAAAAAAAATCGGGAAAAAATCGGGACAAAATCGAAAATTTCGAAATTTGAATATTCGTGATCAACACTAGTCCTCAATGCACGGAGCTGCCAAGCAACGGACGTGTGCATGAGGCCTAAGACTGAAAAGCGAGATTAGGCCTGGATTATGGCACATTTATCATTAATTGTTGCTAAAAAGCTGCATCCTATGCCAGGCAGCCTCCTGGTATATTTTTTATTAGTAAGGCCAGGTTCACATCACCGTTTAGCTTTCTGTTCTTTTGACTTGTTAGAAGAACAAAAAAGAAATCTTTCTTATTTTAAGCATCAGTTATGCTTAGGGTACTTTCACACTAGTGGCAGGGGACTGCCGCTCCATTCCCTTTGACTATAATGAGGGCGGGGCAAAGTTTCGGCGGCAGCACGGCAGCACATGCCGAGAGGCGCCGGACTAAAAGTACTGCATTAAGTACTTTTAGTCCGGATGCCTCTCGGCGTGCGCTGATGAGCTGCCGCCGTAACTCCGCCCCCGCCCAATTATAGTCAAAGGGGACAGAGCTGCAGTCCGGGGGCACACGTGAACTAGTGGCAGGACGGATCCGACAGGCTGTTCACCCGCTGGAACAGCCTGCCTAGGTCCCCTGCCACTAGTGTGAAAGTACCCTAAGTTAGCATCAGCTTGCACTAAAAATAACTGATCCATTATTTTAAGCATCAGTTATGATCAGTTTGTATCAGTTTGTGTCACTTCCATCAGAGATCAGGCATTTTTAACAGGAGAAAAAGTACTGCATGGAAGACTTTTTCTCCTGTTAAAAATAACTGATCTCAGAGGGAAGTGACGCAAACTAAGTGTAGTTTCGCTTGCGTTGCTGGATTCCAGCAGGCAGTTCCGTCTGTATGCAAACGGATACCATTTGTAGACAAATCCGAATGGCGGATCCGTATCACAAATGCATTGCAATACCGGATCCGTCTCTCCAGTGTCATCCGGAAAAACGGATCCAGTATATATATATTTTTTTACATTTTTAAAGTTCTGCGCATGTGCAGACCGGAAGACCGGATATGTCAATGCAGCAATTTTAATACATTTCAATGGAAAAAAATGCCAGATCCGGTATTCCGGCAAGTGTTCCAGATTTTTGGCAGTAAAAAAAAATGTAGCATGCTGCGTTTTTTCTCTCCATCCAAATACCGTAAAAGGACTGAACTGAAGACATCCTGATGCATCCTAAACGGATTGCTTACCATTCAGAATGCATTAGTATAAAATTGATCAGTTTTCTTTCTGGTATTGAGCCACTAGGACGGAACTCAATACCGGAAAACTTTGACGCAAGTGTGAAAGTACCCTAATGCAAACGTATTATTACTGATGCTCAAAATAACGGATTTTTTTATTTTTTTAAACTTTTTTGTTCTTCTCACAGATCAGAAGAACAGAAAGCTAAACTGTGATGTGAACAAGTCATACAACATAATGCAGTTGCACCAAATACATGAAAACTGTGGACCATTTCATAAATTTGATACTACCACACAATGCAAAACCAGACTTAAAAGCTACATGAAAATGATCTCAAATGATAAATGTTCCCCATATATTTTACTAAAATATAAGCAATAGAAAATGTAGCAATGTCATTGAAGTGACATTTAATTTTGACATTTGCTTATAATCTAGAACATGCTCAACCTGCGACCCTCCAGCTGTTTTAAAACTACAACTCCCACAATGCCCTGCTGTAGACTGACAGTTGTAGGCTGTTCGGGCATGCTGGGAGTTGAATTTTTGCAACAGCTGGAGGGCCGCAGGTTGAGCATGCCTGATCTAGAATATCCTGCCACAAATGAAGAAAAAATATAGGAAATTCCAATAGGAATCACAGTGCTTCAAAATCATTAGAGTCCTTAAAAATCTCTGAAGAGTAACTTCATAGTACTAAAATTGTAGCACTGATTTATTCTTTCATTTTATTATTTTTATTTTTATTATATATTTGCTTTTTACAATATGATTTTTTATATTCTTTTGCAGGAGTTAGAATACCTTTTAAGAGATATCATAGATCATATACTCGTTTAATGTTTTTGATTAATTTTAACTAACTACTTTTAGTTTTCAGTTATAAAAGAAGAAATTAAAGTTGATTGTTTAGTGTGCTTTTAAAAACTGATCTTCAATCTTCTGAAGTACGGCTAATTAAGTGCTACCAAATAAAATAAAAGCAAGTCTTTGTATGTTTCTTCCAGATTTGCGGTCAAATAAGGCTAATTTCACAATAGCGTTTTCAATTCCGCTATTGAGATTCATCATAGGATTTCAATAGCGGATGAAAACGCTTCAGTTTTGTCCCCATTTATTGTCAATAGGGATAAAACTGAACTGAACGAAACGGAGTGCACCAAAATGCATTTCGTTCTGTTTAGTTGCGTCTCCATTGCGGACAGAATACCGCTGCAACCGTGATGTGGTGCAGATCCATCACCATTGACTTACATTGTTTGTCAGGACAGATCTGTTTCCTCTGACACAATAGAAAATGCATCTGTCCCTCAATGACTTTCAATAGTGTTCATGACAGATCCTTCATGGTTATATAAGACATAATACAACATCATGTCAGATGCATGTGTTTTTTTTTTTTGTAACCAAAGTGTTTCTCCAGATCTATGACAGATCTGCCCAAAAAGCTGAAAGTAGCCTTAGTGCCAATACTTAGATTTTTATTTTTTATTTTAACCATAAATTACTGCAAAAACATAGATCCTGATATATCTCCATAACTCAGAATTTTATAGAATTCTATAAATAAGACATTCGTATTCAATTAATCAACACAAAAATCTACACTCTTACTTTTATTAATTTGTTTAAGTTTCCAGACCTTCACTCAAAGACATTTTTACTTTCTACTAACATTCTTTGGTACAAGTGTTTTAATGGTAAAAAATAAGTATATTCAAAAATAGGAATTTGGAAAACTTTTAATGTAGAAGAATGGTCCTTAGGAGCAAAAAAACTGGAGTTAATAAAATATCTCCTCATCAGAAGTTATCTCACAAAATATTACTTAGATGGCATCAAATATCTGAGTGAATTTCTAAAGCAAATTATTCAGATAAATGTTGGAGGGGTTGTGAACAACAAAGCACCTACAATCACTTATAGTGAATAGACTTGAGTAAATCAAGCTTTGGATCATAGCTCCTAAGTCGATTTGTTCGGGCGATACAAATTTTGCCTACGAGCAGCCCATATAGTTCAATGCTATACGGAGACAGCATTAAAATAGAAGTTTTTGAACAAATCAATTGTAGATCTATGATCAGAAGCTGGATTCAATCAAGGCCAATGGTGAACATGGTTTTCACTATTTAGGGCGCTTAATCAACTACTGGGTACAAATATAGCCCCAACTCCAGACTTTATCTTATGTTTTCTAAGTACACTCAATTTTGCCACTGAAACTAGAACAGCTGCTTTACATGTTTTTTTTTGTTTTTGTTTTTTTTTAGCTGCAAGATGTTTAATTGAAAAATCCTGGAAACGCCCTACTGACCAGACTTTTGGCTGCTATGCTTATAATATGGAAAATGTTATGCTTGAACTTCATTATCCTGACAGAAGAAAAAAGATAAACTGCTTTTATGGATGCCTACCTTTTTGTCTTATTCATTATCATTACATTTTTTGATCCTTTTAGTACTTGAAGTTACCGAATAATGGCTTTATATTCAGTGTCACTTTACACTTAAGTAACCATTTATTTCCTCATATAAATGAGCTTTTATTTGCTCAGCAAACTGCATATGTTATATTTGATATTGTTTTCCTCTTCTTACTGTTTCTCCTTATTCCTTTCCTTCATCCCAACATGATATTTTTCCAACAAGGTCTACTTATTACAATGCTGTTGTAACTTATTTCATGATAGCATTATGTGAACAATTACCATTGCCTATGATAACCACGTAATGTTTTTTATACCTATGTATGTACTCTGTATGCTGTGTTGTTACTAATTTTCTAGTAACTTTTTACCTTGTTTAAAATTAATAAAAATTAACTTAACAAAAAAAGAGCTGCATTTACATGCCGCAATCCTCTCTCCTGTTTGTGAGCGAGTGATGGTTACTGCAATCAATAGTCCTCTGCTGCCCTGATCTGCTGCCCAGAAACAATGACTTACATGTTCACATAAAAGATGATTTTACCCAATCAAAGAGTGTTTTGATCGCTTATCAAGTGATCTAGGGCAACTTCACATGGGAAGATTATCGTGAACGAACATTTATACTAACATTAATTCATGATTATCAGCCCAACAATTCATCCTTATAAATCCAGATCCACACTGTCTTTACTCTCTTATAACTTGCTCAGCATCTCCTCTGACAAACAGTGAAGACACCCATACCTGGGTTCCCTCCACATATCTGAAGTAGCAGAGAGAGGCAAGACTGACCATTTGTACTTCAACACATTTATTGAGGTGGACACAGAAAGGCTGCTCAATAGAAACAGCAGGTGGTGCTATTTGAATATTATTCTGCAAATATCTGGGGATATAGGCAGTTTGTAGAAAAAGTATAAACACCCAAAAAATATATAATTATTGACTGGATTAAGTGTTCTTCATGAGTCAACCCCTTTAATAATTCATACTACACAATGAAAAAAAAAAAAAAAACATGAGTGCTAGTTAGTTATATGATTATGCTGGTTTATGTTTATATATTTACAGTAATTGTTATATTGGTAATTCATTGGCCAATATAAACAAAAAATTGAGCACATAGCTTTCCCATTAAGTTACTCACATTAAAAGGTAAGAAATGATCAGACTGACTCTAAAAATCTACTATTCTATATAACTATGTTAGCTAGAATTAATGCATTTGAGATATATATATATATATATATATATATATATATATATGTATATATATATATATATATATATATATATATAAAACTATCCTGAATTCTCATCTGAAAAAGAAAAAGATTAATATAAAAATACTAATGTAAAACATCTTTTCAGTGAACACTGAAGATGCAAGCTTGAATAATCACAATTGTATTTACACTGAAGTCCTTTAACCTAAATTCCAGAGGAAAAACATAGTGGCCCAAAAACCTTTGGCAGCCCAGACCCCTGAGGAAAGGCTCCTGTCCTATATAATCATGTCCCAGATTTATGTGTTCATTCAAAGCAAACTATAGTGCAACAGAATAGCATGAGAATTATTTAACAAAAATGTGTCCTGTAAAAAAATTAAATGGTCTGTTTTTTAGTGTACTTGAAAATGAATGCTTAAAATTTTAAAACAATAATAGATTAAATACTGAGTGTCAATTACAATGATTAAAAATAAAACATTTCCTGTGAATGTGACACAAAAAAAAATTCTACACTGTCATTGACTACTACTAATTACTATCTATACACTGCATACATTTTCAAAATACAATACCAATGAAATAATCTGATAACTAAAAAAATGTGTGTGTTCCATTGGCTTGGGGTTTCTATTGTTATTACTGTTAGGCATGGCATAGATAAGTATAGGAAAGAGAGTGGCTGCAAAATGCAAGACTACAGGCTAAAGTATTTTATTAGTGATGATCGAGCATGCTCGGCCAAACACCTGTTCGGCTCGAGCATCTCGATGCTCGACACATTGCGGTACTCGGTTGAGAACGACATATGCTCGAGCTCCATGCTCGAGGCTCTTCCCCGCACGTTTCTTGGCTCCTACATAGCCAATAAACGTGCAGGTAAGTACTGCCTTCACTGTAATTGGCTGGCCAAAACGCTTCATCATGTGCTATATAGCACCCTATGACACATGTTCGGCTCATTTGTAGTCAGATAGAGCTGAGCATAGAAAAGGAAAGAGATTGTAGGGAGTGTAATTAAATATTTTTTTGGTACCAAAATGTTTCAAAGACCCAAAAGTCCTTTTAAGGACTATTGTGTGTGGCAGCAGGAATATATATGTAGCGCATCTTGCGCTAAATACCGTGTAATAGGACGCGGCGGACAGTTAAATTATTTTTGCCAAATCTCCTGTGTAAAGTGTGTGCATCCCTAAAATATCAGTGACATCCAGTGTTCCCTTTTCCATAGACACTGCAAACAGTGACATTACCTATGGCATCTGTCCTGTATAATGTTTCCTAATCACAAATACCTTTGTAAAATTTTTAGTGCATACACTTCCAAATTCTACGCTACTGTAAGTGTGACATACTTTCAAGCATATATCACATTTAAAATAAATGAAGAAGGCGAACAGTAAGGGACGGGAAAGTGGCCGTGCTGCTGATGGTGCACGCAGAGGCCGTGGCAATGGGAGCGGAGGAACTGTGCCTGCTGCCAGAGCACAATAAAAACAATCATCCACAATACCTAGCTTCATGTCCCAGTTTGCAGGGCATCACAGGACACCACTCTTAAAGTCAGACCAGTGCGACCAGGTGGTCGGTTGGATTGCAGCATATAATGCTTCCAGTCGGTTAAGCACCACCCTGTCTTCCACCAAGTCCATTCTCAGTAGCCAGGAGTCTGTTCCACACAATCCACACCCTGATCCTCCTTCCTCCCACCATGTACATCCTGGCCAAACAAGTGATCCCACACTCGGATATTCCAAGGACTTCTTTTCATCGCCATTACTTGATTTGGCATTTGCGCCAAGCACAATTGGAGAGATACATGAGATATTGTGCCCTGATTCCCAACATCTTGAGCAGTCACAAGAACATGACGTTGGGGAACGGCAATTAGTGTTTAATGAGGTGGATGATGATGAGACACAGTTGCCAATGAGTCAACCGCAATTACTGCCTCAAGAGTTTGATGAAGAGGATGAGACACAGTTGTCAATCACTGAGGTTGTGGTTAGGTCAACAAATCAGGAGGATGATCAGAGTGAGGAAGTGGAAGAGGAGGTGGTGGACGATAAGGTCACTGACCCAACCTGGGAAGGTGGAAAGCCGAGCTAGGACAGCAGTATAGAGGGGTAAGGATCTGCAGCACCGCTACAGGTTGGAAGAGGCATCGGGGTGGCAAAAGGGAGAAGGCGGTCTGCACCAAACAGGCCCACAATTGTTCCCCGGAGCACCCCCTTGCGTAAATCTCCCTTACCAAGGGGTAGATGTTCTGCAGTCTGGCACTTTTTTGAGGAAAGTGTGGATGACAAAAGAATAGTAGTTTGCAACTTGTGTCATATGAAAATGAGCCAGGGACGTGAACACTAGCAACCTCACCACACCAGCATGATCTGCCACATGGCATCCAATTACCGTAATAAGTGGGACGAATGCCTGGGTCCACAATCTGTGTCTGTGGGTTACACCACTGCCTCCTCTTCTCCTATGTTATGTGCTGGCCAATCCCCTGTCAAATGCGCAGGCATGGATGCCTCCCGCCCTGCACCTTGACATTCGCAAGCACCATCAGCGACCACATCTACTTCTGTGTCCAAGAGCAACGTCCAAATGTCCTTACCCCAGGCCTTTGAACGCAAGTGAAAATATCCAGCCAACCACCCACAGGCCATAGCACTAAATGTGCAGCTTTCCAAATTACTGGCCCTGGAAATGTTGCTATTTAGGCTTGTGCACACCGAGGCCTTCCACAGCCTGATGTCGGCGGCCGTCCCACATTATGTAGTCCCCAGCCGCCACTATTTTTCAAGGTGTGCCGTGCCCACCTTACACCATGGATGTTTGACCTCTATGAGTTTTTAAGAAACTTTGAGGAATCAACACATATGTTGAGTGGCAATGACGTTATTATCAGCGTAACCATCCCACTTTTGTGTCTACTCAAGCGCTCGCTGATCACAATTAAGGACGATGCTTTGCATGTGGAAGAGGTGGAAATGGGGGAAGACATTACACAGGGTGATAGCCAGACCACCCTCAGTTTGTCCTACCAGCGCGAATTGGATGATGAAGAGTAGGAAGAGGAGGAGGAGCAGGAGACGGTAGTACCCATGGAAGTTTAATTCCATTAGTTCAGCGTGGGTGGGCAGAAGAGGAGGAAGAGGATGAGGAGATTGAGAGTGATCCTCCTGATGACGACAACAAAGTCTTGCCTGTTGGTACTCTGGCACCCATGGCTGAATTGATGATAGGCTGCCTTTCACACGACCCGCGCGTTATACGCATTTTAGACAACACAGATTACTGGTTGTTCACCCTTCTCGACCCCCGCTATAAAGACAACTTTTCATCTTTTTATCCTCTGGTGAGAGGACGAGCAAAATGGTCCAATACCAGAAGATCCTTGTTGAAAAATTGCTCCAAAATGTTCCCAAAATTTCCATCACTGGCGGCAGAGTCCGTAGTTCCTTGACCAACCAAGGAGGGGAACACACAGCAGTTCCAACAGAGCCAGGGCAACACTCTTCAAAGCCTGGGATAGTTCCATGACACCCCTCCAGCACCCTCACCCTGATGCGTGGCCTAGTGTCACAAGAGGGGAACATTTTTGGAAGATGGTGAAGGAGTAAATAGAAGACCCTGTCAGTGTCCTCAATGATTCCTCAGTTCCTTACAACTACTGGGTGTCCAAGCTGGACCCGTAGCACGAACTGGCACTCCTCGCCTTGGAGGTGCTGGCCTGCCCTGCGCCAGTGTTTTGTCTGAGCGGGTATTTAGTGCTGCTGGTGGCATTATGACAGATAAGTGTATCCGCCTGTCAACTCAAAATGCTGACAGGTTGATTCTTATAAAAATGAACAAGGCCTGGATTGACCATGACTTCTCGACTCCACCAGAGGAAAGGCACTTTAAATGTGTTGTTTAAAATGTACTGAATACACTGTATTCCCATGCACCCCTTCCACCAAAAACAAGGGTACAGTCATGTGAAAAAATTAGGACACCCTTTGAAAGCATGTGGTTTTTTGTAACATTTTTAATAAAAGGTTATTTCATCTCCGTTTCAACAATACAGAGAGATTAAAGTAATCCAACTAAACAAAGAAAACTGAAGAAAAGTCTTTTCAAGATCTTCTGTAAATGTCATTCTACAAAAATGCCTATTCTAACTGAGGAAAAAGATAGGACACCCTCACATGTATTCCCTCTTAAATTGGCTCAGATCTCACACAGGTATATCACACCAGGTGCACATAATTAGTAGATCGTTACTCTGCATGTTGAATGAGGCTTGCCCTATTTAAACCTCAGACATTTAGTTTGGTGTGCTCCTGACTGTTGAAGTGAGAGTGAGCACCATGGTGAGAGCAAAAGAGCTGTCAGAGGACTTCAGAAAAAAGATTGTAGCAGCCTATGAGTCTGGGAAGGGATTTAAAAAGATCTCAAAAGATTTTGAAATCAGCCATTCCACTGTCCGGAAGATAGTCTACAAGTGGAGGGCTTTCAAAACAACTGCCAACATGCCCAGGACTGGTCGCCCCAGCAAGTTCACCCCAAGAGCAGACCGCAAGATGCTAAAAGAGGTCTCCAAAAACCCTAAAGTGTCATCTCGAGAACTACAGCAGGCTCTGGCTACTGTTGATGTAGAAGTACATGCCTCTACAATCAGAAAGAGACTGTACAAGTTTAACTTGCATGGGAGGTGTGCAAGGAGGAAACCTTTGCTTTCCAAGAGAAACATCGAGGCCAGACTGACATTTGCCAGAGATAAAGTTGACAAAGACCAGGACTTCTGGAATAATGTTCTTTGGACAGATGAGTCCAAAATTGAATTAAGTGGACACAACAGCAGAGGACATGTTTGGCGTAAACCAAACACAGCATTCCAAGAAAAGAACCTCATACCCACTGTGAAGCATGGAGGTGGAAGTGTCATGGTTTGGGGCTGCTTTGCTGCAGCAGGACCTGGTCAGCTCACCATCATAGAATCCACGATGAATTCTACTGTGTATCAGAAGGTGCTTGAAGAACATGTGAGACCATCAGTTAGAAAATTAAAGCTGAAGCGGAACTGGACCATGCAACATGACAATGACCCAAAACATACTAGTAAATCAACCAAAGATTGGCTGAAAAAGAAGAAATGGAGAGTCCTGGAATGGCCAAGTCAAAGTCCAGATTTGAATCCCATTGAGATGCTGTGGGGTGACTTGAAAAGGGCTGTACGTGCAAGAAACCCCTCAAACATCTCACAGCTGAAAAAGTTCTGCATTGAGGAGTGGGGTAAAATTTCCTCAGACCGATGTCGAAGACTGGTAGATGGCTACAAGAACCGTCTCACTGCAGTTATTTCAGCCAAAGGAGGTAACACTCGCTATTAGGGGCAAGGGTGTCCTATCTTTTTCCTCAGTTAGAATAGGCATTTTTGTAGAATGACATTTACAGAAGATCTTGAAAAGACTTTTCTTCAGTTTTCTTTGTTTAGTTGGATTACTTTAATCTCTCTGTATTGCTGAAACGGAGATGAAATAACCTTTTATTAAAAATGTTACAAAAAACCACATGCTTTCAAAGGGTGTCCTAATTTTTTCACATGACTGTATATGGTTGAATATTCCCTTTCTTATCCTCCTTCTCCTCTTCCATCATATCAACACTAGTGATGAGCAAGAGGTGCCATATTCGATTTCGCGATATATCGCGAATATTCGAGTGAATATTCGTGTTATATTCGTCGAAATCGAATATTCGTAATTATTTCAATTTTTCGCGAATAATATGCGATTATTTTAATCGCGTGTTGAGATTTTTCTAGTATAATAGTATAAGGCAATGGTATTTTACGAAATTTCATACTATTGCTCTAACTTCGTCTTTTAGAATATTACGAATATTCTAAAAGACGAAGTTAGATCAATATTACGAAATTTCGTAAAATACACATATATATTGTAATTTAGCTAATATAGTGCTATAATCATTTTTTTTTTCTTTCATTTTTTTTCCCTCTTCTGTTCTTAAGCTTTGTAAAATATGTACACTGTTAAAAAAAGTTAATATAGCAGTATATTAGCTAAATTACAATATATATGTGTATGTTACGAAATTTCGTAATATTGCTCTAACTTTGTCTTTTAGAATATTCGTAATATTCTAAAAGACGAAGTTAGAGCAATAGTAGTAAATTTCGTAAAATACACATATATGGAATATAGCATGGTGATTTCTACTTAGTACTGCTATAATCCATATTCGGCGAATATGGAATATAGCAGTACTATACTTCGAGTTATATTCATCGCATGGCGATTTCAACTGATGGACTATAGCAGTACTAAGTAGAAATCACCATGCGATTATTTCGTGTTATATTAATCGCATCGATATATGTGTATTTTACGAAATTTCCTACTATTGCTCTAACTTCGTCTTTTAGAATATTACGAATATTCTAAAAGACGAAGTTAGAGCAATATTACGAAATTTCGTAAAATACACATATATATTGTAATTTAGCTAATATACTGCTATATTATTTTTTTTTAACAGTGTACATATTTTACAAAACTTAAGTTCAGAAGAGGGGAAAAAAATTTGAGAAAAAAAAAGATTATAGCACTATATTAGCTAAATTATAATCGCATCGCAATTTCAGCTTCGCACTGCTATATTCCATATATGTGTATTTTACGAAATTTCGCAATATTGCTCTAACTTCGTCTTTTAGAATATTCGTAATATTCTAAAAGACGAAGTTAGAGCAATAGTACGAAATTTCGTAAAATACACATATATGGAATATAGCAGTGCGAAGCTGAAATTGCGATGCGATTAATATAACACAAAATAATCGCATGGTGATTTCAATGTAATTCTCTAATCCGACAGTACATTCTAGTATATGGAGCGTCCCCATGGTGATGGGGACGCTCCATGAGCACGGCAACGGGCACTGAATGGAGCATTAAAAAAATAAAATAAAGAATATTCGATTTCGCGAATATATAGCACTATATTCTAAATATTCGCGAAATCTCGAAATCGCGATATTCGAGAAAAATATTCGCAATTCGAATATTCGCGCTCAACACTAATCAACACATGCTTATTTGTTGCATATAATGCCCACACATTTTTTAAAGGGTCAGCTTACCAGTGGGCCCTTGCATATAATTTTTCAGAGGGTCAGCTCACCAGTAGGCCCTCGCATTTAATTTTTAAGAGGGTCAGCTCACCAGCAGGCCCTCGCATATAATTTTTTAGAGGGTCAGCTCACCAGCAGGCCCTCACATATAATGTTTTACAGGGTCAACTCACCAGCAGGCCCTCTCATATAAATTTTTATAGGGTCAGCTCACCAGTAGACCCTCACATATAATGTTTTACAGGGTCAGCTCACCAGCAGGCCTTCACCTACAATCTTTTACAGGGTCAGCTCACCTGAAGGCCCTTGCATATAATGTTTTAGAGGGTCAGCCCACCTGCAGGCCCTCACATACAACCTTTCAGAGGGTCAGCTTACCAGCAGGCCCACACCTAAAATCTTTTAAAGGGTCAGCTCACCACTAGGCCCGCACCTAAAATCTTTTACAGGGTTAGCTCACCAGCAGGCCTGCACCTTAAATCTTTTATATGGTCAGCTCACCTGAAGGCCCTCGCATATAATGTTTTAGAGGGTCAGCTCACCTGCAGGCTCTCATCTACAACCTTTTAGAGGGTCAGTTCACCAGCAGGCCCGCACCTAAAATATTTTACAGGGTCAGCTCACCAGCAGGCCCTTGCATATAATTTTTTATAGGATCAGCTCCCTAGTAGGCCTTCACCTCAAATCTTTTACAGGGTCAGCTCTCCAGCAGGTCCGCACCTAAAATCTTTTACATTGTCAACTCACCTGCAGGCCCGCACCTAAAATCTTTTTACAGGGTCAGATCATCTGCAAGCCCTCACCTAATTATACCTAATAGGTAATTTGTGTGCATGCTGCCTTGCTTGGATGTGGTAGCCGTAGCTGTTTCTCAGGCTCCCTCTCCGGTATTGAACCCTGATTCCCCGTTTCTCGTAGTCACCATGGTTTGCGCTGACAATAACATCGAAATTTGATAGGCCAGACATCCGAATGGATCGTCGCCGTCACGGGGACGTGTGATTGGACCCAGGTTATCTAGAGTCACCAAAGCGGCAGCAGGCCCTCACCCATAATGTTGAGGTTGGTCAGATCAGCAGGCTCTTGATGTGTTTTTGAGGGTCACCAGCAGGCCATCAATCATAATTTTTCAAGACTGTGTATGATGCCATCCTTTATGTGTAATAAAGGGTGTATTGCAGTGCCAGTACCTCGTAATTTTTGACAGCCCTTTCCCTTAGTGCATAGGCTTTATGAGTGTAGGAGTCCCACTACATGAACAATTGTACCACTCCTTTATGTGATATACAGGTTGTATCGGAGTGCCTCTACCTTTTCATTTTTGGCAGCACTTGAACTTTATATACAAGTAAATATATAGGAAAGAATTTTTCCTAACAATTTTTCATCTAAAATCGATGTTATCTTTGGTTTTGTGTGTATTATTGTCAGTCTGTAAAAGTGGCGTACTACTCGGACAACATCGTTCCCAGCAGAGACCTGGGAGTCCAAGATACATCCAGACATCCTCCCCATGCTGTTCCCGAACCATTTTGGTTGTGTTTCCATCAATTTCTGACCTTTTCCTATGAACGAGGCACCCTCCCCTCTTTAGAGCAGGGGCTGCCTGGTTTATTGCTTGGGTTCTCCCATTGACTTCTATTGTACTCGGATGCTCGGATCTTAATGTGTTCGGGCTGAGGAACCGAGCAATATGGTGCTCGATGAACACTATATTTTATACTACATTATCCTATTTAATGTTAGGTAATAACATTAAGAACCTGATGCCAGTTGTTGAATGATGATGGTTCAATGAAGTATGTCATCAGTTTTGACCATGCAAAACTTCTAACATTACTATGTAAAGACTAGGGAAAGCAGGCTAAGCATATGTTTTGTGGAGATTTTATTATCAGGATTAGTGTGAACTTTTAGTCTGCCTGCCCTGATTCTACTTCTGCAAGAGCACTGAAGGTGAAGCTTTACTATGAATTGCCTTGTTCTCTACATTGAGCTGATTCATAGCCACTCCTCTATACTCTGATAGCTTTAGTATTCTTCAGGATGGATGCTATAGCTGTCAATCAGAGCAGAGGGAGGGGCTATGGAGCAGGTCAGTGTAGTGAGCACATTGCAGTGAAGTTATGTTTCCAGTGTACTTTGCGATGGAAATGGTCGGAACGGTGGTGAACTCTGGTAATTTGCTTGAGTCTCAGGAATCTGAGACTGGTCAGACCCTCTTATTTTTGGTTTTTATGTGATTCGCTGCTAAGAATGCAAAAACTCCTAAGGTAAAACATAGTATATGTTTTTGAGCTATTATGCATGCCTGAACACGCACCACTATTAAGTTCAGAAAGTACTGCCATTTATAAATAACTAATGAGGAACAGAGCCTGGTAGAATAAAACTTCAAATTCACACTACTCTTTGCAACAAAGCTCCACAACAAGTATATTTGTCCTGCTCTTCATAGCCCCTGTCTAGTTTTGTCAGTAGTTTTGAAAAACTGTTGACAGACTCCCTAAGGCTATTTTCACACTAGTTTTTTCAATTCCGCTATTGAGATCCGTCATAGGATCTCAATAGCGTATGAAAACGCTTCAGTTTTGTCCCCATCCATTGTCAATGGGGACAAAACTGAACTGAACGAAACGGAATGCACCAAAATGCATTCCATTCCATTTGGTTGTGCTCCCATTGCGGACAGAATTACGCTGCAATCAGCGTTTTTCTGTCCGCGATGTGGTGCGGAGCAATAGGGATCAGTCCTGACACACAATGCAAGTCAATGGGGATGGATCCGTCTTCTCTGATACAATAGAAAATGGATCCATCTCCCATTGACTTTCAATGGTGTTCATGACAGATCCTTAATGGCTATATAAGACATAATACAACCGGATCCATTTATGACGGATGCATGCGGTTGCATTATTGTAACGGAAGCGTTTTTGCAGATCCATGACGGATCCGCAAAAAAAAACGCTAATGTGAAAGTAGCCTTAAATAGACCTTCTTGAAATAAATACGACTTAAAGGTGTCTTTTTGAATTTTACATTGATGGCCTATCCTTTACATTGATAGTTGGTCTACTAAACAGTTTTAACTTTACAATATCCCTGCATTTTATTTACCTGATCTACATATTTTCACTGCCAAAAGGACACTTCTGCATTTGAATATTTATTGCAGGATACATTTTTTTATGCATTACAAAAGTTGATAGTTATTTTTCCCCTTTTTGCATACAGTACGTTGATTTTGAACAAAATGTTTTAGATATACAGTTAACAATGGGCAATGAGTCATATGCATTGGATTGAAAGAGTGGGTTCATCGAGACCTGTCTATTTAAAACATTGTTATTCACTGTGATGTTCCTTAATGTATGCAGTAGTCATTAAAATGTAATTTATCTTACCTGCACTTATCTGACCAGATAACACCCAGTATGATAAAATAGAGGGCTTTGTGTAAATGCAGATGGAACTGTAGGTGGATTTAACAATATACAAATTCAAATATCTTGTTAGGTATGCTAAATACATTCATATCAAAGACTAAACCGAAAGTTTTTAACTGTTTTAGACAGTAAATTAGCATAGAACGGTCCATATCCTTATTATTTTATTAAATGTACTAAACATTTTGCAATCATTTATTTTGTGTGCAAAATATGATATTGATGTTTCTTAAAAGTGTGTAAAACATGTGAACTTATTTCACTAATTAGTGTGGTCTACAAGTTAGTTATAAACATTGAAGAGGTTGGCCAATCTCACACATTGGTGGCATATCACTATAGTATATCTCTAGAACTGATCCCACAAAGTGAAGGAGAGGGGACCACGTGTGCATTGCCTCCCTCCATTCATTACTTTGGAAATGCTAAATATAGGCGAGCAGTGAGTTTGGATGTTTCAGAAGTCCCATACAAATGAATAGGAAGCGTGCAGAGCAAGCATGACCACCTCTCTGTTCATTTCTATGGGCTGACGGAAATAGCCAAGCCAGTTTGGCAATTTTCGGCAGTCCCATAGAAATAAAGAGAGGGTGGCCATGTATGTGCTGTCCGCTCTCCTTCACTTTCTCCATTCTGGAGAGAGGTGCTGGTCCCATTGGTGGGATCCACATCTATCAGACACTGGTGGCATATCCTAGCAATATTTATTTATTTATTTATGTTACTTATATAGCGCTGACATATTACGCAGCGCTTTATAGATATTAGCATCAACCTGTTCCCAATGGGGCTCACAATTTAAGTTCCCTAATAGTATGTTTTTGGAGAGTGGGAGGAACCCACACAAACACATGGAAAAAACATACAAAATCCATGCAGATGTTTTTCTTGGTCAGATTTGAACCTTTAACCTAGGACCCCAGAGCAGCAAGGCACCGGTGTTAATGAAAAAAAAAAAGAGAGACCTGCGCCAAAACATGTGACATTTTTCTTCCCGAAAGTAGTCCACTAAGAATAATAAATACCCTCCCCCTAAAATTTTAATGTTAAAATTTACCTTACCTTTAAAGTCAGTTGGCTAATATAGCTGTGGACTATGCATATATTTATTCTATGTTTTATTATACAAATACAATTTTAAAAAGAGATACAGTTATAATCCTAATATCCTCATTAGAACTTTCAAAACTTTGAATTACTTATTCAAGTTTCAACTTTTTTATTTGATATAAATATATTCTCATTTAGGACTTTCCTTCCTTAACATGGTATTCCCACAATAGACATTTATCACCTGTCAACTAAATAGGTGATCTATGGGAACCCCACCAGTTTGAACTTCACCCATCATTTGAATAGGAGTCTTGAGCCTGACTGCAGTGAGGAAAAATTTGAATGGAATGGTAGTGGACATTGTTATTAGATGTCACTCAATGTCTACGTCTCTCCACAACTTGGTGCAGTACTGGGGTTTAGGACTCCCATTCTAGAGAAACGTGGAGATGATAGTGGTGGAGTTCTTAAAAATCACTGATCCTGTGGATTGGTAATAAATGGTGTGCAATAAGGAGAAATGGGATGCTCAGACTCCCATTCTAGTGATCAGAGGTGATCTAAGTGTCTGAGGAAGCAAACATTTACCACCTCTCCAGGGCATACATGATAAATGCTGACTGTGGTTCACCTCCTTTAATTGTGCCTTTCTTTTCAGCCCTTTCTTTAGTCTCTTAACATGAGCATGCATTACAGAGCCATCATGGACGACTGCTCTATCTGGTACACTTGCACTCTGTACACATTATACATTTTTATTGTTCTTATGCTGCTTTCCCGTTCATCAAATATCTTAAGCGTCTATGCCGCTGTATTCTCCAATACAGGTGAAACTCGAAAAATTTGAATATCATGCAAAGTTCATTTATTCCAGTAATGCAACTTAAAAGGTGAAACTAATATATGAGATAGACTCATTGCATGCAAAGCGAGGTATTTCAAGCCTTTATTTGTTATAATTTGGATGATTATGACTTAAAGCTTATGAAACCCTAAAGTTACAATTTTGAGGTATCCTTTTCTCAGGGGATATGCATTAATTAGATGACTAGAGTGTGACACTTTGAACCTAGAATATTTAACCTTTTCACAAAATTCTAATTTTAAGCTGCATTAATGCTTTTAATGTGCATTACTAAAATATATGGACTTTGCTTGATATTCCAATTTTTCAAGTTTCACCTGTATGTTATACAAAGCTGTGGAATATAATGGCACTTTATAAAAGAAAAACAGAAAATTATCACTAGTGTTATATATTGCATATTATAACAGGTTTGTACATATTACACAAAGCAAAAAAGAAACAGCAAGGCAAAATGTGTCTAAATGAAAAGAAGAAATGACAAACTACACTGTGACACTGCCTAATTTTAAGGCTTCATAGAATAAGGAAGTTTACTTTTAGTTGCAAACAAACACGTAACTATATAATGAATAGGAAATGTCTCCCAAAATGATGTAAACAATATTGTTATATTAATGAAAAGACTGAATAACCCCATTAGGATCCTACAATTTTCCATTTTTGCATTTTAATTTTTTATTGCTGCCTTCCTAGAGCCATAGATTATTATTTTTTTGGTTCACATAGCTGTATGAGGGCCTGTTTTTTTGTAGACTAAGTTATACTTTCTAAAGGCATCATTTGCTGTTGCATACAATTTAATAATATAGGATGCTGGAATTTTTTTTCCAAATGGGATGGAATTGGAAAGAAAAAAATATACGGCATTTCCCTATATGATAAAACTGTCCCATTGTCATGGCTATGTCACTGTCCTGTTGTTGTGCACCGTGACACATTTTCAATGCATGCTGGTTGCCAGGGGCAACAGGTTGCTGTGTAGCATGTTTGTGCTTTCCTACTTCTCCTGGTTATTTCCCTGTCTGGTGCTAGAGGGGTTAACTTCCTGGCTAGGTGTGTTCTGGGTGTGGCTTCATGGCTCTACTTAATCTGGTGTTGTGAACCTGAGGTCAGAGGTACTCCAGCCTCTATGCTGGAGCTATGCTCCTGTTCTGGATTTTCCATCTTTCCAATGTGATTGCCACCTAGTTAGACATCGAGGTCATCCGATGTCATCCTTATGTATTTTATCCTACCTTCCCTTGTATATGTTTGGTGAGGGTTTATGTGTTGTTTTGTCTAGTGTTGTGTTCCATGTCTGTGGTTGATAGACTTTCCCCTGTCTGTCTGTGCCTTCGGTGAGAGGGCCCCTGGGTTCCTCTGAGGGGGAACCACTAAACAGTGAGCAGATCTGACTTGGGCCACCATGCATTCGGTCTGCATGGGGGTCCAGGAAGTCTTGGTACTGGTATTTCATCCTGTTGCTGCGGTGGGTGGATGCTGGCTTTCCAGTGTGTTGCCGTATCGTTGGGTTTTTGCCTGCTGTCCTGATTGCTGTTTGCTGTCTTCCCTTGTCCTTGCTGCTTGGCCTGGGGGGCTCATGTTCATCTGTGTTCTGGAGGAGCAGGTCGTCTCTAGCTCCTGTTCTTTGTTTCAGGGGTCATCGAGGGGGCTACTCGGGGACCAAGGTTCCTGTATGTGGGCCCGTCTGCCATCTGGGTCTGCTTGTGCGGTTTGAAGTCAGGGCTGGGATTGGGGCGGCTTTGGGAGGTGTCCTGCTCTCTTTTCTGGTGTCCAGGCCTGGCTGCTTCCCTGTTCGCCCATGCTATACGGTGGGGAGTTTTCCCCAGCTTCCCACCGTGACAGCCATGCTCTTTATTCTCTGTGTCAGTATGATTATAATAGTACAATATATATATATATATATATATATATATATATATATAGTTTTTTTTCTTGTGTTTTAGTACTAAAGGAAGTAAAAACTTTGGAAAAATGCTCCATATGCTGACCACCTATCTTTTTTATACCTCCACAGAGTTGTGTGAGGGCTCACTTTTACTAAGAGATTGGTACTTTTGATTGATACCATATTGTAGTTTGTATGGCATTTTAATCACTGGTTATTCAATTTTTAGAGGAAGTCAAGCAGCAAAAAAACACCAATTTGATCATTGATTTATTTTTCCATTATACCACTTGCCATATCAGATAAATATTGTTATATTTTAATAATATGGACATTTTTTTATGATATATATGTTTTTATAGTTTATTTTATTAGAATTTTTTTTTTTTTTCAAATTGTTAAAAGCTTTTTTTTTTAACTTTGTATTTTACTTTTATTTAAGTCACCCTGATATAAACAATCATTAGATTTCCATTTGTATTCTGTAATGAATGTTTATCAATTGCAGATTGTAAAATTCTGTATTGTATATTCCAATGCAGTGCTTCCACCTGTAGGCCAGCATTGGAATATACTAGTAATGGGCATGGAAGCATTGTACAAGGTCAGGCCTATTGCTAAAATGTAATGCCTTCCCATATCCCAGCTATAGCACTCTTAGATGTTGCGGTCAAATTTGAACACAGCATCTGAGGGGTTAAAATGTCTGCAATGTTTGTTATCACCAATACCAGGCATTAGCCCTGGGTATATTCTGTTTAAAACTGCAGAAATCCAATGGCTATTATGCCTTATATATATATGGTGGAGGTAACAAAAGGGTTAATAGTAGTCACTTAATTGTTGCAACCATGAGAAATATCTCTCAAATGAATCAAGGTATGAAATTATGACTGACCATCCACTTTAGATAGCTGTTGGCCAAATGTTTGTTCTGTTGACAGCTATCACTCCCTGCCCCCTCCCCATTCATATGCACGTTCTGAAAGCGAAGAGGAGGATGAAAACATGGCTAAGATTTGTGAACTGGGACCCTACTTAAGACTAGTATGGCTACTTTCACACGTTTTGGCTCTCCGTTTGTGAGATCCGCCATGGGCTCTCACAAGCGGTCCAAAACGGATCAGTTTTGCCCTAATGCATTCTGAATGCCTAATGCCTCCGGCCAGTCACCATTCCGCTCTGGAGGTTGACAACAAAATGCTGCCTGCAGCGTTTTTCTGTCCGCTTGACGAAACTGAGCCAAACGTCCGTCCTGGCACACAATGTAAGTCAATGGGGACGGATCCGTTTTCTGTGACACCATAGAAAACAGATCTGTCTCTAATTGACTTTCAATAGAGTTCATGACGAATCCTTCTTGGCTATGTTATAGATAATACAAACTGATCCATTCATGACTAATGCATGCAGTTGTATTATTGTAGCGGATCCGTTTTTGCAGATCCATGATGGATCAGCCCAAAACTCGAGTGTGAAAGTAGCCTAAGATAAATTATGTTCTTGATCCTTTCTTTTAGTACTATGCATAAGTTTTCTACAGGTAGGAAAATATAATTGGATGAGGATAAGTAGTAATTCCAGTACCCAGCCTAGGCAGGGTAAAAAAGTAATTCTCTTTAAGAAGAAAGTACCTGTAGGGATGAATAATATGGATAAGTTATGCATATCTTTAATTAAGGTTAGTGTAATGTTGATTATTAAATTGGATCCAAATATTTGTTTTGTTAAAAGATTTATAGGGTTTGGAAGAGCGAATATTGTGGAATGATTCAGTGTTTGCACAAATCTACTTTATATCCACTAAACATAGTTAAAGCATCTTGAATTATGAATTTGTCTTCTTGGTTCATTAGAAGTTAAACCTGCCCAGCTTCATGCTGCCAACATACACAAAATAGATGTTTCATCCTCTTTGCATTTAACATTTCAAGATTGAAAATAGTATTGGTGGCCCATTTGATTTATGCTAGTGACAATAAATGGAAACCAGGTATCCATAAAACTGACAAACAAATCTATAAGGCTCATAAGTGATGGAAGATATTCATATCCAGGTCTCTTGTTTGTCCTTCCTCCGCCATCATTTACAGTATAGCACAGTACTTCATGTTACAAATATGCAATATTATGTAACAATATTTAGGGAAAGGCTTGTTTCCTTTTAGAATTTGAATTATTTTATATATATAGTTTTCCTTTATAATCTGCATATTTGAGGCAGGTGGGTACATAGATTCATTTTAAAAGTATTATCAAATAGACATTTTTACATTTAATAACCTCATCCTTATTGGTATAGTAGTTCAGTGTAGCATTCACTCTAGCTTCCAAAATAAGGTATACTGTGAGAGGATTCAACAAGAGAGACATGTGGAATCAAAGATCTCAGGGAAGTTCTCTGCCCCGGACTAGCTCTATAGGCTTTATTATAGAAAACTCTTTAATCATTTAGAGATACACACGTTAATGTGGCTTCCTTTACGTAAGGTGCCAATTAGCCAATCACTGTATAGCATCAATTAAACATTTCTTAATATGCATTAGCATAGTTGATAGGTAGACATATTAAAAATAGGTGACTTGATATCTTCCATAAGTGGATTAAACTTTGACCTTAATTACTGCAGAAGTGGTAAAGGGAACTTACAAAAGAAAGTGAATGTGGTTTCATGTCTTAGTGTATAGCATTGCATTTAGAACAGAACAGGTGTGAGACGCTCATAAAGCTACAAAAACAGGAAATATATCTGCAAGAGCTTAAAATGGTTGACTATTTTGACATGAGACATATTTTGCTATATTCTTTATTTTAATCCGTTTGTTACTTATGACTAGTGGTGAGCAAAGAGGAGCATTTCAAGCGGGATTCGGTCCAAGGGTTAGGAAAGCTTCTATTCAAAACAAATTCAAATTTCTTTGTGCTTCCTGATAACGAATCAGGTTTTCCTAAAATGGTGGCTGCACGTGTTACAAAGCAAAACTAAGAGTAGAGGAGACAAGCCTGGGAACCATAATGCTGTGCAGCCAGGCAATCCAGAGATTTCCTGTGATGTTACAGCCCTATAAAACCCTGGAGCTGGATGTTCCTGATTAGCGATGGCCAGTTCGCAGTGTTCGCCGACGAACACATGTGATCTGCCATCTTCACTCCTAAGTCCGGCGATGCAGAGGTAAGTCCTTACCTGTGCCTGCGCCGCTTGCCGCTCTGAAACACATGCGGTCACCGGGAGCAGGCAGTTCCGAGAACACTGCGAACTGGCCATCACTGTTCCTGATTACATATTCTCATCAATTTTAGATAATGTGCAAAAAGAGGAATAGCAGATGGCAGAAGAAGGGCTCCCACCTATTGGTCAGGAGAGCTATTAGGTTGGAGAAGTAGGTACAGCCCATGTTAAAAGTGCATTAAAGGCACCACATACCCATTTTCAATGAAGACCGACTATACATTGTAGTCTTCATTATTAAATAAAAGGCAGAACTGGCCACGCGGTTCTTCACCCCAGAATGGCCGCAACCTGCCAGCAGCATGGCCACTCTATGTGGCTATAGTGGAGTGGCCTGGGTATGCCTAAATTATAGAGATTAATGATGAATGAATTCACAACAAATGAAATTTCTTGTGGCCCCATTCAGTTTTTTTATCACATGCATACAAAACAAATTAAATCGTATTGCACCCACTCGATAAAAACTGAACAACTGAACGCGATCGCAAACAAATCTGAGTGGACTTGCTTGCTAAATCGCGCAGTTATCACTGAACACATCCGCAACGCATCCGGACCTAATCCGGACGCGCCCGTCTGCAAGGGGCCTTAGGTACCTATCTGGTAGATGAGCCTGACACACACTTGATCAAAAATGTGTGCAAAGAGCTTCTATATTTTTCATGTATAGCAGTTATAATACCACTTTAATTCAGTATTATCCTATTCCCCAGTTTTATTGTTTGTATGAGTAATGCTGTGCTGCCATACGTTTTTTTTTTTTTTTTGTTTGCCATCTCAGGAGAGGTGACAGGTTCTCTACTAAATGGCCTCAGACGCAGAACGGTAAGGTTGAGCATATCTGTAGAAGTTTTTTTTTTTTTTTGTGCTTTGCATGAGGTTGGTACTGTTAAAACATTGGAACTATGCAGAATATTGGTACATTGGTACTGCAAATAATGTGCGACTAGAGATGAGACAATCACTGTAAACCTTACTTTCATGTACTATATGATATAAACCTTTTCAATTCATCTCACTGGGCATACAAATAGATATATAAAGCTGTGTGTAATTATGAGACCTGAACTTATGGATGGGATTGTTCATCCTTGGATGCCTACATACTGTAATACTAAAAATACCTATAGAATAGATGCCAGACCGATTACAATCAATATACATTTTTTTAATCAATTAGACCAATGCGTACATAACAACAAGTTTAGGTACAGGGAAAATGCGACATCTACTGGAGGAAAACACAATGGGAACAGTTCATATATGTCCACTAAGGAAATAAAGTGCAAGTGCAACAAATAATCAGCAGCAAAATATACAGGACAAGAAGCAGTTACCCATACTGTGTTTTGGCCGACCTTCGTCTGGGGGTCTATACTGTAAGGAGCAATACAGCTGCATAATACAGAAGCGTTAGAAACGAGGATATTTTCATGAATTATGAATAATGTTCAATGTACATTAAGGACTTTCATCCTGGCATAATGAGATAAAAAATGCTTAGCAATGTATGGGCAGTTCAATTCAGGTTTAATGACTCACACTTCATTCTTTCAGTTGGGAGAGAAAACTAAAAGTAATGGAAAGTCGGCACATAGATCTTTCATTAGGAAGACTGAACTAACCCTTAATAGCAGATCATGGTTAAGATAGAAGGAATATTTATTATTGACTTGTCATTTTATCCCAAATGATATCCTGAATATATTATCTAGTATTATACCTGTATTTTTTATGCTTTAAGGAGTTGTCTTAAGAAGATCACCCCCTTTCATATGCCACATTAGGTCTATAGAAATTATAGAGGATTTTTTTTCTCCATAACTCCACTAATAGCCAGAGATGGTCACCTGGGCCCAGCCAACTATTACATAGCCAGCTACTCTGTAGACCATTGCAGGGGGAGTCTATAGATATTTCCATCCTGAACTTGCCTTAAATGTTGTTAAGGACTTCAATTTCTCAATAAATATCATGTCAACAAAAAATAATTAAATAAATAATAATATAATAATAAATAGTAATAATGATGATGATGATAATAATAATAATGTAATGCTATAATGAAATCATTTTATATATTTTTTTTAATTGTTCAATTTACATTACAAATCATATCATGGGATATGTTGAGCCAAGAGGAAAGTTAAAAACACATTTGTATGGCTAGCCACTTCTTCCCTCAGTGATATCCGCAGTTTACACACATTTTCAGACGTGGAGCCAGCAGATAACTGGTAATTGCCAGGATAGTTTATGTGTATGGCTTTTTTTCTTACAAAAAAAGGGGCCATAGACTTCCTGAGACAACTCCTTTAACTAAGCCAATTTGAGATTTATAGAGATGGGACTTTACATCTATAAGAGCAGAGAATCTTCAGATTTCAAAGTTTACAATTTGAAATCTGGAAGGCTCTTGTGAGTCGAAACGTCGCAAGTTTGCCACAATATGGGTGAATAAAAGTTTTTCACTTTTACTACTCAGGAATGCAGTCCCACTTTTTTCATTCTTATACTTATTGGGTATTGCCGCTACCTCTTGTTGGACCTTGCACCCATACCTTGGATGGGGCTCCCGCTGGACTTTTATATATATATAAAACCTTTTTCATTTGACCTATGGCCAGGTTTCATCTTGCTTTGTCTCATAATAGAATATGACTGTATGTTTTGCTGTGGTGAAATTCATAGCCTTGTCCTATGGTCTAAGCATTGATTGGTGCTTCTGACTTTTCAATTTATCTGTGCAACATGGTGTTTACATTCAATGATAACTACTTTAATATTTTCATATGTTCTGTGAGTAAGGACAGATTATGTAATAGGATATTTCATTCTCTTTATATAACTCCTTGAAAGGAAACAGCAATTTTCTCAGAGTTATAAGTGACAGAGTAAAGATTTTAAATCACACTGAATAACAATGATTGCAATGACAGTGGAGCAATAAGTTCAAGGATAGATCTTCTGTTATTGCTGAATTATGAACAAAAAAATACTGACAGCTTTTTCATGTTATACTAAAGTCTAGAAAGTATACGTGTCCTCGGGGCATGCTAGGAATACCCCAGTTGATGGATAACTCTCGCAGAGCACCATGGTGAGCAAATTAAGAAAAAAAGTGGCAATCGTAAAAAAAAAATATGATGATGATGATAGCCGTTGAATGGATGTAGCAGACACATGGACTGCATTTCCATACCCTTTTTCCTATGTGAAAACCACATTTATCTAGACTGCATAGAATAATTGTAAAACTATTTAAAAGCTATCAATATTCCAGATAAGATAAATCTTACACTTTTAGTTGTCACTTAGGGATTGGCAGTTTGCAAAGTTCATGTATGATATTCATTAAAGTCAATAAATATCTGTGGAAAAATATATGATTATACCACAACTTGCAGAAAAGAAAAACGGATGTATGAATATTTTAGATAAATCCTGGAAAATCCTCATGTTTATCTTTATACAGGAAAAGCGATTACAGATAGTGAGAAGAACGGCAACAGCCAACCATAGCTTTCTCTTTTTGTGTGTATATTCTATAAACTGATTGTTACCCCGAGCACCACCTAATATAGGAGAGCCCCAAGAGATGGCCATGCGATCTAAATAGTCAGGAGCGGACTGGGAACTTAAAAGGTTTCTGGGGAAAAAATGGCCACATGTTGTAGGTGGGTGCAAACTGACAGAAGGCAGGACGATGCAAGAAGGCGGGGTGAGCAATACCATAGTGCAGCAAAAAATACTGCCTGGTCAGTGGCCATGAGGAGGGCTCTGGAGGCCCACTGGGCATCGGCCCACCAGGAAATTTCCCTGTAGGGTCTATGGCCAGTTCACCCCTGTAAATAGGCATCAGGACAGAAGTAATAGCCATGACTGAATCAACTAAACAGCCAGAAAATGACAATCAGGGCCACAAGAAGCATGCTATACTAGAATCAACAGAAAGATATGTATAATTAATTGATGGAACAAACACCAATCTGGTATGCCACTAAATGTTCTCGGGTTCTCATCTAGCAGTAGTATACTATGCAGTACAATGTGGGCAATTACTGTATAGCAAAATTGCACCCATTTTACCACCATGTAATAAAATGTGTTTCACATATAAAAACTTTGTGGTGAGAAATTGGATTGCAGAGCCATGACAATTCATGATGTTAGTCTCTAAGTGTCCATAACTTTAGACTTTTATCATGTGGATACTTGATGGATCTGTGTGTCCAGGATGCTGCTACCTTCCCTCTGCAAACTGCCTTGTGTGTACTTTCCTCCCAATCTACAGCCTTCTGAGCTACCCTCCTTGAATCCTACATACCTACTGTGTACAGATCCACACTACTATCTCTAAGGCCTCATGAACGCGACCGTTGTTCGGGTCCGCATTCGAGCCGCAGTTTTTGCGGCTCGGGTGTGGACCCATTCACTTCAATATAGCATGTCCTATTCTTGTCCGTTTTGCGGACAAGAATAGGCATGTCTACAATGGGCCGCCCGTTCCGTTCTGCAAATTGCGGAAGGCACACGGGCGGCTTCTGTTTTTTGCGGCTCCTCGGTTTGCAGACCGCAAAAAACTGCACGGTCGTGTGCATGAGGCCTGAAGCTGCTATTAGACAAAGGGATTATTTCTGAAATACTTGTGAAATCTTTATAAATGATGAGATAATCTGCAAGTGTAATAGCGTGTAATAACGAATGACAAATCTTTCACTTTCTCTAGATCGGCCAAATCTATCTGGGTGAAAAATTATCGCTCATCCATGACATATCTGCACATATAATCTGAAATCTTGCCACTCACTTGCATTACAAGCGGATGACAACCAATCACAGTAACAATTAAATACTGAAAACCTTTAGCGATCATTGTTACATGTAATTGCCCATTGTTCACTTACACACACTACAATATGTGCATGTCTAATAGGACCCTAAAACTAGAGAAGGGAGGGGAGAGCAGAGAGAGCTGTGAGAAACTGGACCAGTGCTCTGATGGATTGATGTCACATTCAGAAGCATCTGCAGCTAGAAGAAGAACTTACACACGCTCTGCAGAAAAAAAACTGGAGAACATTTTTAATGCAGCATTCGATATGAAGCTCTTGCTATATCAAAGTGTGGATATCAAAAGATCCTTCTTAGAACTTGAATTCTTTAAAATATCAGTATGCTTAGAAATCGGTGTGACAATTATAGTTGAAAATAACATAGGAATAGGAAAACCTAAAAATTTAAATTTATTTTATAGTCTATAAGCATACCTCGTCATATATTCCTATAAGAATTGACTTACATAGATAGTAAACAAGTCAACCTCATGCTGGAAATGCTCCATTTCCCAAAAAGTTTGCATAACAAAGCCACTTTCTCTAAGACAAAAAAAAAATGCAGTTTACGACTTTTGTTCGGTTCTTGAGTTATGTGAATGATGAACCTCTCAGGTAAGGTTGTATCTAACCCATTGATCTCTCTTCTATACAGATCAATCTCATTAAGTTCTCTGCTCTCCATAATAGGCTTATTTGTCTATGCTGCTGACACAACTCATGATCACAGATGAAATATTTTAAGCTATGCAAGAGCTTTAAATATAAAGAAAGGGTGGCTGATGGCTTTGGGCCTCGGAGATGACATTCAGGTATGGATAAATGCCTCCTAATCATTCAGACTCTACATATTAAATGTCACTACTTTGATATTGTTATTGCAGAGAATAAAAGTCATCTGGTATTGTGATAACAGAGGGAAATAATTGAATACATATATTAGGAGGGCTTCTATCTAGCATATGACAGGGACAATTTCTGAAAGAAGTCATTTTCAGGTACAGCAATTCCTGTTTCTATGTCAAAGCAAAATGCTAAACATTTTAACTGGGATTTATCTCTAATGCACCAAGTGAAGAGCTTATGAGACTTCCATAGGAGAGAGAACTGAATTAATAAACGACAATCATCTGTTAATAGATCCAGATCCCAAATCTAATATCATGAAGGTCATAAACATGAAGGACGTTTATAAACTGTACGAGTGCTTAGCTTTCCGCAGAAGTATAATGAGCTGTAAGTCAAAATTCTCTGCAGCCAAGAATGTTTGAGCTCTTTCATGAAAATAGCCAAATGAATGAATGAACAAATCCAATGCATTCTTAGCATAGACTAGACAGATCATATACATTTATTTTTATTTTTTTTATCAGATGCTGTTGCGTGAGCAAAATAACAAATGAAACATGACAGTAATGAATGTTTTGCACAGATAGACAAGGAGTTTATTGCCTCCACTTTAATACTATCTTCAACATGTAAATAAATTATATATATATATATATATATATATATCTATATCTATTTTTATATATATATATATATATATATATATATAAAACCCTTTCAGGACCAGCCTTCCCAAAGCCATAACTATTTTATTTTTTCCCCCATTCACATAGCCATATGAGGGCGTGTTTTCTGCGGGACAAGTTGTACTTCCTAGTGGTACTATTTACGGTGTCATATGATGTAGTTGGAAGCAGAAAAAAAAAATCCAAATGGGGTGAAATTATAAAAAACAAAAACACAATTCTGCCATAGTTTTATTTTTTCAGTGTTTCCTATGCCTTAAAACTGATCTGTCACTTTCATTCTGCAGATCAGTATGATTATAACGGTTCCACAAATGTATATTTTTTGTGTTTTTTTTAATACTGAAAAAAAGTATGAAAAAAACTATTTTTTTACGTCTTCATATTCTGGACCTCATAACTTTGTTTTTATGCGTACAGAGCTATGTGTAAGCTAATTTTTTAAAGGCAATCTGTACTTTTCATAGATACTAATTTGGGGTTTGTTCAACTTTTTGATAAATTTTTATTCAATTTTTTTGTGGGATGTGAAACGACACAAAAAAAAAAAGAATGAATTGGCTTTTTGGGCTTTTTTTTGTATTTTGTCGTTTGCTGTTTGGGATAAATAATTTTATAGTATCAAATCATTTAGGAGGTCCCACCGCCCCTGCGTCAACCGTCAACCTCGGCCTGGCCGGGGGAAGTTGGGTGGGGTTTGCTCTAGATGGAAGGAGGGAGACTAGTATCCATGCTAGGTCTTCTTTTTCTCCTCCACATGCTTGCTGGCCTATCAGGCCAATGCGCCATGTTAGTGTCCTAGCATTATGTATATTATTGTGATGATACATTTTGAGATGTAATATGTATATGCAATATGCTCTTCCTTTTTTTATATTTGTATATTGTCTTCCCTCTGAGAAAATTTATAAAGAAATTTATTTAAAAAATAAAATAATCATTTAGGAGGACCAAGACTGCCACACACACACCATCTGGCTCCCCTGTTCCTGGCAAAAAGGAACTGGTAGGAGGCCAGGAGAGTATGTTCCTGGCTTTGGACCTCATAGATACTGTGGTCACATTTGACCAAGGCATTTGAGGGTTTAAATCTGTGCAATGGGTATTATTGTTGATCTTATATTAGTCCCAGATGCCTGCTGTTTAAAACTATATGGTAGCACATATGCTTATCATATACAAAGGTGCTCACTGACTGATATTCACACTTCGAATAGTCTGTTCCTTTGTTCACAAATACTAACATTCACTATGAGAAAGGAATTGCTATGTTACAAATGAAGCGGCTTTAATTGGCTATATTGTATCAGTTTTTTTCTGTCTTAACCCCTTAAGGACTCAGCCCTATTTCACCTTAAGGACTTGGCCATTTTTTGCAAATCTGACCAGTGTCACTTTAAGTGCTCATAACTTTAAAACGCTTTGACTTACCCAGGCCGTTCTGAGATTGTTTTTTCGTCACATATTGTACTTCATGACACTGCTAAAATTGGGTCCAAAAAGTTAATTTTTTTGCATAAAAAAATACAATTTTTACAATTTTTTTTGAAAAATTAGCAAATTTCAAAGTTTCAGTTTCTATACTTCTGTAATACATAGTAATACCCCCAAAAATTGTGATTACTTTACATTCCCCATATGTCTAATTCATGTTTGTAGCATTTTGGGAATGATATTTTATTTTTTGGGGATGTTACAAGGCTTAGAAGTTTAGAAGCAAATTTTGAAATTTTTCAGAAATCTTCAAAATCCCACTTTTTATGGACCAGTTCAGGTTTGAAGTCATATTGTGAGGCTTAGATAATAGAAACCTCCCAAAAATGACCCCATTCTAGAAACTACACCCCTCAAGGTATTCAAAACTGTTTTTTCAAACTTTATTAACCCTTTAGATCTTCCACAAGAGTTAATGGCAGATTGAGAAACAATTTCAAAATTTCTATTTTTTTGAAAATTTTCCAATATAATCTATTTTTTCCAGGAGTAAAACAAGGGTTAACTGCCAAACAAAACACTAAATGGGTTGCCCTGATTCTGTAGTTTGCAGAAACACCCCATATGTGGTTGTAAACTACTGTTTGGCTGAACAGGAGCGCATAGAAGGAGGGGAACACCATATGGGTTTTGGAAGGCAGATTTTGCAGGACTGGTTTTGTTTATACCATGTCCCATTTGAAGCCCCCTGTTGCACCCCTTGAATAGAAATTCCAAAAAAGTGACTCCATCTAAGAAAGTACACCCCTCAAGGTATTCAAAACTGGGTTTACAAACTTTGTTAACCCTTTAGGTGTTCCACAAGAGTTAATGGCAGATGGAGAAACAATTTCGAAATTTCTATTTTTTGGAAAATTTTCCAATATAATCAATTTTTTCCAGGAGTAAAACAAGGGTTAACTGCCAAACAAAACACTAAATGGGTTGCCCTGATTCTGTAGTTTGCAGAAACACCCCATATGTGGTCGTAAACTACTGTTTGGCCGAACAGGAGCGCATAGAAGGAGGGGAACACCATATGGGTTTTGGAAGGCAGATTTTGCAGGACTGGTTTTGTTTATACCATGTCCCATTTGAAGCCCCCTGTTGCACCCCTTGAATAGAAATTCCAAAAAAGTGACTCCATCTAAGAAAGTACACCCCTCAAGGTATTCAAAACTGGGTTTACAAACTTTGTTAACCCTTTATGTGTTCCACAAGAGTTAATGGCAGATGGAGAAACAATTTCGAAATTTCTATTTTTTGGAAAATTTTCCAATATAATCAATTTTTTCCAGGAGTAAAACAAGGGTTAACTGCCAAACAAAACACTAAATGGGTTGCCCTGATTCTGTAGTTTGCAGAAACACCCCATATGTGGTCGTAAACTACTGTTTGGCCGAACAGGAGCGCATAGAAGGAGGGGAACACCATATGGGTTTTGGAAGGCAGATTTTGCAGGACTGGTTTTGTTTATACCATGTCCCATTTGAAGCCCCCTGTTGCACCCCTTGAATAGAAATTCCAAAAAAGTGACTCCATCTAAGAAAGTACACCCCTCAAGGTATTCAAAACTGGGTTTACAAACTTTGTTAACCCTTTAGGTGTTCCACAAGAGTTAATGGCAGATGGAGAAACAATTTCGAAATTTCTATTTTTTGGAAAATTTTCCAATATAATCAATTTTTTCCAGGAGTAAAACAAGGGTTAACTGCCAAACAAAACACTAAATGGGTTGCCCTGATTCTGTAGTTTGCAGAAACACCCCATATGTGGTCGTAAACTACTGTTTGGCCGAACAGGAGCGCATAGAAGGAGGGGAACACCATATGGGTTTTGGAAGGCAGATTTTGCAGGACTGGTTTTGTTTATACCATGTCCCATTTGAAGCCCCCTGTTGCACCCCTTGAATAGAAATTCCAAAAAAGTGACTCCATCTAAGAAAGTACACCCCTCAAGGTATTCAAAACTGGGTTTACAAACTTTGTTAACCCTTTAGGTGTTCCACAAGAGTTAATGGCAGATGGAGAAACAATTTCGAAATTTCTATTTTTTGGAAAATTTTCCAATATAATCAATTTTTCCCAGGAGTAAAACAAGGGTTAACTGCCAAACAAAACTCAAAATGGGTTGCCCTGATTCTGTAGTTTGCAGAAACACCCCATATGTGGTCGTAAACTACTGTTTGGCCGAACAGGAGAGCATAGAAGGAGGGGAACACCATATGGGTTTTGGAAGGCAGATTTTGCAGGACTGGTTTTGTTTATACCATGTCCCATTTGAAGCCCCCTGTTGCACCCCTTGAATAGAAATTCCAAAAAAGTGACTCCATCTAAGAAAGTACACCCCTCAAGGTATTCAAAACTGGGTTTACAAACTTTGTTAACCCTTTAGGTGTTCCACAAGAGTTAATGGCAGATGGAGAAACAATTTCGAAATTTCTATTTTTTGGAAAACTTTCCAATTTAACCCTTACTTTATTACTGGAAAAAATGGGTTAACAGACAAACAAAACTCAAAATGGGTTGCCCTGATTCTGTAGTTTGCAGAAACACCCCATATGTGGTCGTAAACTACTATTTGGCTAAACGGCAGGACATAGAAGAAGGGGAACGCCATATGGTTTTTGGAAGGCAGATTTTGCAGGACTGGTTTATTTACAATTTACACCATGTACCCTTTCAAGCCCCCTGATGCCCCCCTAGAGTAGAAACTCCATAAAAGTGACCCCATCTAGGAAACTACGGGATAAGGTGGTTGTTGTTTTGGGACTATTTTAGGGGTAAATATGATTTTTGGTTGCTCTATATTACTCTTTTTTGAGGCAATGTAACAAAAAAATGTAATTCTAAAATTGTTTCTACATTCGCTATTTAGTTTTGTGGAACACCTAAAGGGTTAACATAGTTTGTAAAGTAACTTTTGAATACCTTGAGGGGTGTAGTTTCTTAGATGGGGTCACTTTTTTGGAGTTTCTAGTCTAGGCTACATCAGGGGGGCTTCTAATGGGACATGGTGTCCAAATAAAAACTGTCCATCAAAATCTGCCTTCCAGAAACCGTATGGCGTTCCCTTAGTTCTATGCCCTGCCGTGCGGCTATATAGCCATTTACGACCACATATGGGGTGTTTCTGCAAACTACAGAATCAGGGCCATAAATATTGAGTTTTGTTTGGCTGTTAACCCTTGCTTTATTACCGGCAAAAAGGATTCAAATGGAAATTTTGCCCAAAAATGGGTGTTTTGGCACCGTTTTTATTTTATATTTTTAACAACGTTCATCCGAGGCGTTTGGTCAAAAGTTATTTTTATAGCGACGACTTTTACGCACGCGACGATGCCCAATATGTATGGCTCTCAGACTTTGGAGACACTAAGCAGGCATCCTAAAACTGCGGCCCTCCAGATGTTGTAAAACTACAATTCCCACCATGCCCTGCTGATGGCTGTAGGTTGCCTGGCCATGCTGGGAGTTATAGTTTTACAACATCTGGAGGGCCGCAGTTTGAGGATGCGTGCACTAAAACTAATATTTTTTTTGGGAAAAAAAATTGTTTCCGTGTCTCCAAAGTCTGAGAGCCATAGTGTTTTATGTTCTCTAGTGAACTGTTGGGGATTATAAAAATTTAGTACTCCATGGAAGTGTGATACTCCCTGAAGCAATCGATAACGCAGAGGCCCGGATGATTGGGGCACGTGTCGCACTGAGTGGTGGTGTCCTTCCGTATCCCCCTCCTGCGACACACTCTGCACTTTTTTTGGGTTCGTCCCTTCTTTCCAGTATGGGGGACCACACCTGGAAAGTGTTGGCCAGGGACGATCCGGGCGCCTCCAGTTCCCGAGGTACTCCGGCCTGCTCTTTCCCGGTCCGAAAAGATCAGGGCCTTGAGGACTGCCTCATAGAATTGGAGGAATGTCCCTGTGCTGCCAGCGCTTCGGGATAGTACAAAAGAGTTGTACATGGCAACCTGTACCAAGTAGACCGCAACTTTTTTGTACCATGCCCGGGTTTTGCGCATGGCGTTATATGGCTTGAGGACTTGATCAGAGAGATCAACTCCTCCCATATACCGATTGTAGTCGACGATACAATCGGGCTTGAGGACCGTTGCCGTGGTACCTCGCACAGAGACTGGGGTGGTGCCGTTACCGTGGATTGTGGACAGCATAAGGACATCCCTCTTGTCCTTATACCTGACCAGCAACAGGTTTCCACTGGTAAGTGCACGGGTCTCACCCCTGGGGATAGGTACCTGGAGGGGGTAGGCAGGGAGGCCGCGTTGATTTTTCCGCACGGTCCCACAAGCGAACGTGGATCTGGCGGCAAGGGACCTGAACAAGGGAATGCTGGTATAAAAGTTGTCCACGTACAAGTGGTAACCATTATCCAGCAGTGGGTACATAAGGTCCCACACGAGTTTCCCGCTAACACCCAGAGTGGGGGGACATTCTGGGGGTTGAATACGGGAATCTCGCCCCTCGTACACACGAAATTTGTAAGTGTACCCTGAGGTACTCTCACAAATTTTGTATAGCTTCACGCCATACCTCGCCCCCTTTGTGGGAATGTATTGGCGGAAACTGAGTCTCCCCTTGAACGCAACGAGAGACTCATCAACCGCAACCTCCCTTCCAGGTACGTAGGCCTCCATGAATTTGGACCCAAAGTGATCGATGACCGGCCGTATCTTATACAGCCGGTCATAGGCAGGATCACCTCGGGGTGGACATGCTGCATTATCGGAATAATGCAGACATTTCCGGATGGCCTCAAACCGGGGACGTGTCATGACCATACTGTACAGTGGGGTCTGGTACAGGATGTCCCCACTCCAGTATTGCCTGACACTGGGTTTTTGGACTAGACCCATATGCAGCACGAGGCCCCAAAATGTCCTCATTTCGGCTGCACTGACCGGCGTCCAGCCACCGGGTCTAGCCAAAAATGAGCCTGGGTTTTGAGCGACGAACTGTTGGGCGTACAGATTCGTCTGCTCCACCATCAGATTCACCAGTGGGTTACTGAAAAAAAAACTAAAATAGTCTATTTCAGTAAACCCCACTGTGGGAATCTGGATTCCAGGATTGCCAGCAAAATCCGGAATCTCAGGCTCAAAGTCCACTGGGGGACACCAGCTAAGTTCATCAGCAGGGGGCTCCGGTGAACTTATTTGGTGGGCCGGGAAACCAGTACGAACCCCAGGGCGGCTCGTACTAGGGTGGGCCACAGGATCCCTAGCATGTGGGGCCCCTGGCTCCGCCTGGCGGCGTCTCCGCCGCCTTGGTGGCTCATCGTCATCCGATGATGATGAGGAGGATGCGGATGATAAAAGGAATGTGGGGTCATCCTCATCCTCACTGGGGCTCTCAGAGTCGGAGGCAATCTGGGCGTATGCCTCCTCGGCCGAGAACATCCGGCGGGCCATGGGTGTGTGTGCGTGTAGGTGTGCGTGTGTGGAAAACTTTATTATATGTGCGTGTGTGTGGGGGCAACGGGTGTTCGCGTACTAAAAAAAGGCAAAAAAAAAAGGGCAAGTGTTAGGAAAAAAAAAAAGTTCAAACTTGCTGATCAGCGGTACAACGCTGATCAGCAGTGGGGTGGGCGATGTGCTAACAGTGGACGGACGCTAAAAAGTGCCGACCAGTCAGCGCACGCAGAAAAAAAAAAAAGTGGTGGTAAGGGGGAGGGGGGGCTGGTTTGGGGGGTGGGGGGGCTGGTGGTGGTGGGGGGCTGGTAGGGGGGGGGGGGGGGCAAGTGTCAGGGGGGGGTCTGGGGTCGGATAGATGGATCAAAGAAAATTTGGAATAAAAGTGCTTTTTTTTTTTTTTTTTTTTTTCCTAACTAACTTTTTCCTTCTTTCCCTGCCTAACAGTGCCTCTCCCTCACTGACCCTAACCTACCTGGGTGGCGATGGGTGCAGGAGGGTGATGGATGCCGATTAGGGGGACACAGGAGCTGGTGCTGGACGATGCTGCCGGGTGCTCGTGCAGAACAGGAAGAGGAGGGGAGAGAGGAGCGCAGGAAGTTTGAATCTCGCGCCTCTCTCCCCTGCACCACGGCATTCCGTTCCGATTAACCCCTGCGGCGCCGGAATCTCGATTTAAACTTAGGACGTACCGGTACGCCCTGAGTCCTTAAGGACTCGGGAAATAGGGCGTACCGGTACGCCCTGCGTCCTGAAGGGGTTAAGTACACCCCTGAGTGATATCACATTACAATAAAGGAAACCACTGCATTCATTGAAATCTTGCAATAAACACAGTATTAATATACCACATTACAACACTTTCAGAAATCAATATTTCAGCATCCATGACAAATCATGGCTATTCCACTTCCTAAAGAAGCTTTTCAGCCAGATTTAAAAGATGCTACTTCAGGACCCTGCCATTTTTCACCTTAAAGACCAGGCCATTTTTTGCAAATCTGACATATGTCACTTCATGTGGTGATAACTTTAAAACACTTTTACTTATCCAAGCCATTATGAGATGTTTTTTTTGTCACATATTATACTTCATGATAGTGGTAAATTTGAGTCAAAATAGTTCATTTTTATTTATAAAAAAAATACCAAATTTCCCCAAATTTTTTAAAAAAAATGTTCAAAATTTCAATTTCTCTGCTTTTAAAACAGATAGTGATACCCCCTAAAATAGTTATTACTTTACATTTCCCATATGTCTACTTCATGTTTGGATAATTTCATAACTTACATTTTATTTTTTTGGGACGTTAGAAGGCTTAGACATTTAGAAGCAAATCTTAAAATTTTAATGAAAATTTCCAAAACCCAACTTTTATTTATTTATTTAAATTTTACACAATAAAACCATTTTTGAAAAAAAAAAAAAAAAATCATGTTTTAGTGTCTCCATATTCTGAGAGGCATAGTTTTTATTTTAATTTTTGGGTGATTGTCTTAGGTAGGGTCTCATTTTTTGTGGGATGAGATGATGGTTTGATTGATATGACTTTGGGATGCATATGACTTTTTGATTGCTTGGTATTACACTGCTTGTGATGTAAGGTGACAAAAATGGCTTTTTTTAAACTGTTTTACTTTTATTTTTTCTACGGTGTTCACCTAAGGGGTTAGTTCATGTGATATTTTTATACAGAAGGTTCTTACAGATGTGGCAAATTTTATTTTTAGGTGTGATTTTTGGGGTGATAGGTAGCATCTTATTTTCTGAGGGATGAGATGAGTGTTTGTTATGATTTTGGTATGCATATGACTTTTTGATCGCTTGGTATTCCACTTTCAGCGATTTTTTTAACTTTTTTTAACTTTTTATTTTTAGCTCACTCTGGGACTTCTACTTCTGGGTTTGATTCCCTCTGCAATGCATTACAATATAACCTTTATTGTAATGCATTGGCTGTCACTGGTTTTATTCTGATAGCTTGCCTGTGAGACCCAGCCTAAGGGCTTTATATCACAGGCTTACGTAGAATTGGCATTCTGATGCCTTCTCTGCCATCGGATCCCCGCCACTGCAGCGTGGGAACCTGATAGGAAGCAGAGGGAACCTTCTACAAGGGGTTAATATGCCGGCATTGGTGCTTTCACCGATGTCGGCATATGTAGCAGAGGTCCAACTGTCAATGACTGCCGGGTCCATGTCGCTGATCAGGCGGGCGCAGCTCCTGCACCCGCCCGAGCAGCCTGTCCTACATCTACTTCACTGGTCCTTAAGTCACGTCCACCAGCACCATAAATGTATGGCCAGAATCCTTAAGGGGTTAATGGCTAAAATTTCCACTGGAATATTTGGGAGGAATCTTATCTAATAAAACTAACTTAAAGTTAATATTGTATTTGTCAAAATGTAATGGAATATTTGTTCACAATGAAACAAATAATTTTGCCATCATACAATTCTTCAGTTATTTTCTTGTTAGTTAGCTCTATGAAAAGCTCCTAGAATTACCAACACTTATATTTTTTACGCTGATTAGACAAAATGCTTACTAAACTTACTCTTCAGCTTAGATTTTTTTTATAGCATTTTTCTTACTGCCATATTTTTAGCTCATTTCACCAGAAATGCCTCCTTATAAAAAACAAATCCAATGGAAACTACTTTTTTATTCATACCTCTCCAATATGTTTGCCTTTTAAATTTTGGACTTCTGGACTCACAGGATATGTCATAAATCCCTGATATATGTTTGTACCATCTCTACAACTCACACCTGCCATATGCAGAGAATTGGAGTCCTTCAACCCCAACCCACCTGATGAGGCAGCCACTGTTCGCTACATCCCTTTAAATGATATATGGAGAGGTAGCTGCTGTCATGCATCACTTTCTCCACTACCATCTATGGGACATCTAAATGGTGTTATGTTTGGAGAACCTTTTATTACAGGTCTTCAAGAGGTGTTCCTAACACAGACATTTATGAAATATCCTGCGGGTAAGCTATCAATGTATGAAAAATATGGATCCGACTTCTAGGATCAACAGCTATGGGAAAAATCTGAATCTCTGACCTCTGATCTATCATCCAGGGGGAGAACCAATAGAGAGGTAGCTGAGCATGATATTTAAAGAAGGGAATAGAAAGATACACACTGTAAGCTTGACATGCTGTAAAAAGATAAAATGGAAGGAGTTAATTACACCGGACTATGACTTGACCATTTGCCTTATTTGTAGAATGACATTTCCTATTCCACAGGAAAAAAAAATCATGAGACCTGTTGCCCATCCCCATCCTCTTCTCAAATCTTGTCTAAGAGAAGGAGAGCATGACTTCTTTGTACGTATTTACTTATTTGCTACTTATGATTGTGGATAAGTAATGCACTACAAAAATTCAGACCACTCTTAGGAAAAGGGGACAAGACTAATTAATGCATTCCAGTCATACGAGTCACACATATGCTACATGGGCTGCCTCTATGATATACACTTGCTTGCATAATACATTTTTAGCAATATAATGACTTATTGGATCGATCTTGCTAAATTGGGGTTGAACATAGTAATTTAGCCTATGACTTGTCTTCTATGATTATTTACTCATATTGGAAATAATACATACGTACAATAGGTATATGTACAGTCTTATGGACAATATGCATTCAAAGAGCATATTTCAGCATGATCAACCCTATACATTGGTACGATTGATCCTGATGATTAAAATGATACCCGTGTTATCTCTGTAGGTAAAATAATTCTTGAGATACCTGTTTTTTAAGCTCATATATTTAAGCATATTTGAGCACCAAAGGACAAGCCGAAGCCCTTGGAGCACCACTTTGGTAATACCCCTCCACTTTGAGTACTTTATATACCAACATTGACTTCTGGATGAAGTCTAGCTTTATTGGCGTATGTACAGTCTAGATCTGCGCTGCTTGGAAGTAACACTGCACAAGCTCTAAGTCACTGAGCCACCACGCAGGACCAAGAATACAGAGTTAGGCAAGATTTCTAGTCCTGTCAATCAAGGAGAGTATTCAAAGCAAAGCATTACAAAAGGATTGCTTCAAGGACTTAGGCCCCTTGGTGCTCAAGCAAGCCAATTTACAAAAATTGCCAATATCTTGGGAACCATTCTACCTACAGAGATAACAAAGGTTAATCAGCCTGATCAACCCTACCAGGCAATATAACTGGTGTAATAGGGTTGGCAATACTGAAAATGCTCTAGCTATGGACATGCTGACCTCTGAAATAGAGCTTTTACTTTTTTTCATCTTTGACTGATTATTTTTATACCTTTTTACTTGAGGTGCCACTCTGGCTAAGTGTTGTATTCCTCACAAACCTGTAAGGATTATGTCAAACTTGGAAGCAAGGCTCAGCATAGCATGATACATTTTCCTAGGAGCTGCTTTTTATAATCTATATCAATAAAAACGAGTTGACTTTGGTGCTGGCAAGATGTCAGAACAACAAGTAACCCTGGTGCCACAAAATGCAAATAATTTATTGTGCATCTGTATAGTGGCTAAATTAAAAATACATGCTTCACAAACTACATACACAAAAACCTGGCAATACTTTTGTGGGGATTTTATAGACCAACCGCTGTGTCCATGAATTAAACATTAGCAAACAAGCAAGTAAATATAAATATGTACCAAACTATTTCCATTAACATTTTCTACAGCCTTTGAGTATACAGTGCAGTGCAACATGCTTAAAAAAGGATTCTACCAAAGGGAAAGAAAAAGATGAATATGCTCAATCAAAGAAGGTTTGTTGCGATATGAAACTGGAGCATAGTATTTTGCAACGCTATAGGTTTTAGCTAGATGGTTTTAGCGCTATTCAAGGAAATATGTAATAAGGAATATTTACCTTCTTGTTTTTAGCTATTCTTATCTACACTTTTCCCCTTCAATACAGTACAAATATAAACTGTTTAAATCAAGTGTCCAGTCCATTTCCACCTCTATAACATTAAAAATGTTTTTCTTCTGTTGGTTATTTACTTATAAAAATACAGGGGGCATGTTAGCTTCACTGGCATCATCGCCACAACTATTAAGAGGAGCAAGAGGAGGAGGATGACAGGCCGAACTGGATGGACAAATGTCTTTTTTCGGCCTTATGTACTAAGAGTCTTAATAATTGTAGCATATACGTGCAGGTCCATAATAATGGTAGGACATGAAGAACACTAACAAATGGGATTGCAGAGGTTAAAAATATCCCTCCACCATGGTGCAAATCTATTATAAAATCACCATATATGAAGAAGGAACCTCAATCTGCTAAACCTCTGAAACAGAAGAGGGAGGCAAGTTGGTTTTATCGGGGTTTTGCACCATCTGGACAACATTTTATAGCTATTTTTTTCTAAATGGGGACACAACAAGATGTTTTGTGTGGGACTCTAAAATGTGAGAGAACTCAAAAGGGAAGTATTGTTAATTAGCTCTAAAGACTGATAAAGTAATGGGGGAGGCATAGAGAGAACAGATTTCCATATGTGTTAGAGATAAGTTTGGTTGGTTTCGGGGTCTGTGCTATTAGTGTCTCAAACAATATACGGTTTCTATTGAGAGATGATCCATTACTATAAGTGAGAAGAGAGGTCCCAAATAAAGATACTAGAGGGAGATGGTTGAGACATATCTACTCTCTGGGAAGTAGCCAGCTTGGATATCTCAGAGCTATTTTAATAAGCTCCTATTATAGGTACTCCTTCGAGAGTCAGTCCCAACAGCCTACGGTCTACACTAATTTTGTGTATCGTCCTTGTAACCAGAGGGCTAAAAGTACTGACTGTTTGCATAGTGCATTGCTATTTTCACTTAATTGCATGTAATTTGAATGACATTATATATGCTTTTTAAAGTAGTAGAGCAAAAAAAGAATAATAAAAAGCAGGGGTCTACATATTCAGCTGAATCAATAATCACAAATAGAAATATTATGATGGAGCATTATAAATCTTCAGCGGGCATAAACATATCTGTTATTTAGAAAGTAATAGACTATGTATTTACGTGTAGATTTTGTAAAAGGTTTTACCTTTAGAATGGTTTAGTATATGTATACTGTAATAAGCAGCAAATTGGCATGCTGACTGCACAACAGCAGGCTTGTATTGATCAGTCAATCAGCAGAACAGAGGTGAGTCAACTATTGACTAGCTGGGTACTTCTGAGTACTGACACAGCAGGTCCAGGTCACACTGGAATTGTATCTTGTAAACTATGTGGGTAGACATATTTCTGTGTACTGATTAGTATCCTTTATGTTATACCTTATATATAAAAATGTAGTAAATATAGTGAACTACAGATGCTCTAAATATCACTAGCACTAAACTGAAGGTCTACGTCTATCTAGAGTAGTATGCTCCAGTTGTTATGTAGTAGTTGGTAACAACAATTTGCTATATAAAAATAATCTACTTAAATGTATTACAAACTCATAAATACATGATATCTGTCATTACTAGAGATGAGCGAATCGAAGTTGACGAAGTTGACTTCGATCCGAATTTCAGAAAAATTCAAATCGCACAGAATCCAAATATCCTCGCGCTTCATGGTAACAAATTACATTTTTTCCTAAAATTACTGCTGCACGTGTGAGGACATGGAGAAAAGAACACTGGGAAGGTGGGATCACCCATAATGCCATGCATGCAGCCAATAAGCAGCCAGCCAGCCCCGTGATGTCACAGCCCTATAAATAGTGACAGATTCTGCCATTTACCAGTGTACTTAGTGCAGGAAGAGACGTCTGCAGGCGCTAGGGAAAGTGGTAGAAAAAATTTAATTGTGCTTAAAAAGAAAAAAACGATTTACAAGTGCAGGTAAAGATTATTCAAGGTGTAAAGAAAGTATAGGGAGGAATCATTCTGCAACAATTATGTTGAACAGGGTTCAGTAGGGAAGGTTATAGCCTGGATAATAGGAACAATCCTATTTGACCTTGATGCACTGACTGAGGATCCAAATTGCCAATATACAGCTCTGTAATTCCAGCAAACTGTTCTTATTAGGGTGCAAGTGCTGTTTTATACAGGTATTAACAGGGTGGTTTATTACAAGGAAATAAGTCTTATTTGTCCTTGTGTGGTGCAGTTATATGATCTAAAGCATTTTTGGGATTGTATTAGTGTGAAAAAAAGCCATTTTGCTGTTGTGTGAAGTGCTAAAATTACAGCCCTTTATGTTGTGCACTAGTGGGAAAGGTAAAATATATTAGCCGGTCAGCGGTGTAGTTATCTGTTGTAAAGCCTTTTGTGGCATGTATTAGTGGCAAAAGAAAAAAATGTATTTGCTGCTTAGTGGTGCAGTTATCCCAGTGTCAGCTAGCGGTCGTGTCGTGACCAGCAACCCAGTGGTTCTTGAGTGGTTGACTCGATCTTCGACTTCGTCGCGTGACATCAGACACCCCCAGCCAAGAGTCAATGGGTTTGTCAGACACAACCCTTAGTTGGCATGGCACGGGAGCAGACCCTGTGCCCTCACCTGTCCTCAACCTGCCTTTGTCCTTTTTCTGTTCCCATAGCCAGAGAAGTATTGTATGCTGTGGGCTCAGTTCCACTATACAGTGAGGACAAGCTCCTAGAAGACAGTCAGCAGCTACTGGTCAGCCAAGATGTGGAGGAGATATCTGCCGCTTGGTCCACTAAGTGGGCAAGTAGTAATGAGGAAAATGGCGTGGGAGCTGGTGTTGCGAGCCTGTCAGGCTCCTGACCCAGAGATGGGTGAGGAGGACATCAGTGACTTGCAGACAGTACTCGATGATGATGATGTAGCTGATCGCACATGGGATCCGGGTGACGAAGGGGCTTAATTTATTTTTCTTTATGTAATAATATAATATTATAAAATCTAGTGTCTCCATGATAAATTTGTAGTGTGGGGACTTCGTGTGGCTTCTACACACTTTCAAAATAATCCTTCAGGCGGCGAATAGATGGCAGATGACCGGGACACTCCATGACACTCCCAGGAGCTTCTGTCGGGAGCAGCGGTTTATTTCTGAGATTTACGTATAGTGTGGAGGGAATCCGAAGACCCTCTCCATCTCCATGCACCGCAAGATGTCCTCCTTCCCATCCATGATGACTGGGAACTCGTGATGTTTTCCCTGATGAAGAGACCAGGGGCTGGTAGTTATGGCTTGAATCTTGATGAACTTTGCGACTCTTCAGGGCTCCAAGCAATCTTGAAGCTTTGTCTTCTCATTGTCTGTAACTACTAGAGGCCTATTCATGCTAGGCAGGTTTCCCCAGAAGTATTTTTCTTAATGAGCAGCCGATACCGCACTTGGAGAGAAATAGAGAAACTTTTTTTGGAATGCTTTATCTATCGCAACCACATTCTAAAATAACAAGAAGACTGGCCGATTCTCTCCTGTCTTAGGTAAGACTTTATTGAGTAATCGGGGAAAGTGAAAAAACAGATTTCGACTGCCCATAAAGGCCTTTCTGGTGCATGTTAACCACAGATAAGTCATTACAAGGACTGCTGCAAATTATCAGATTGAATTGTCCCCATTATTCAATCTGTTTCCTGGTTATATTTTGTATGTCTCTCACATATACAATCTGCCTCGAATGGTGTACCTGTCCTATCTTAATGGCATCCTCACACACCTCTGATGCCATATATTTTTCAATATTGATTCTAAGCTTTTTGAGAACCAGCAATCCTGTCTGTCCTTTCCAACACAACAGGCACACTCCTAAAATACTCTGTGCTGCTGGGGACTATGCTCTATCCACCTTGTAACTTTTAGTCCACAATCTTCAATCTTTTTTATTTTATTTTTTATTTTTTTATTAGAAATTCAAACAATACAAATCACCAAAAACAAAATATTATTTTATTATTTTGACTCTAATAAACACTAACCCCCTGTTCATATCCAACTAACCCTCTCCCTTGTGATGCATCTACCCCCCCTCATCAATAAGCGAAAAAGGGGGGGATAATGAGGGAGTGCAGGCAGAAAAACCTTAAAACTTCCGTTCTCCCCAAATTATAGTCCATTTTTCCTTAGTATTTCTCTGCTAACATAGAATGTTTTCATATCTCTTATTCTTATTAACCAGGTTAACCCATGAAGTAATACTTGGAGTATTTTGGGAAAACCAAACCCTAGCAATTAAAAGTCTCACCAAGAACATTATTTTAATAATAACGAATTGTCCCACTGGGTCTTCAGACCCCCACTGCAGGAACAATTCATAGTGCCCTCGTTTGCTCCACAGACAGGATCTATTTTTTTGGGGGTTATTGTTCTGGCGAATCAGAGGAAGGGCAAAATAATCAGTTACGTCAACACAGACTTATTGCTGACACCCTCTCCACTCTGTCAGGGGGCTCTACTTGTATAAGCGTTTAATACAACAGGTTCTGTAGACATCTATGTGGAATCAGCTGACGATGGTGTAAAAGGAGTGCGCTTCTTCTTGGTGCTAACATAGACCTATAAGGCTGAGTTCACACTTAAGTTATTTGGTCAGTTTTGGCCTTGTGACTGCCCAAATAAGTGAAGCGTGCAGTGATTCTAAGAGTGACGCCTGTCATCTGCGCGTCATACTGACTCACAATATTATTTCACTACCACAGCAGTCTCTGTATGGTTGTTACTGCAAGGCACAGTGTTCTACACCACTATAAAGTCTCTCTGCAGCCAGGAAATAGCTGTTTTTTAAAGTAATTTGCTGCAAATAAAATCGGATCAAACCAAATTTCTCCCCAAAAATTTGGCAACCCGGTGAATTGGATTTTTGAAAAATGTGCTCATCTCTAGTCATTACCTATTAATTGCAGCCTATATAACTGTCCAGAGCAGAGTTTACAATTCTGAAAGCTTCATAGCTGAAATCTTTCAGATCTGGCTTAATTAATGCACAGTGTGATACAGTGATTTGTAAATGTATTATACACTATGTGCTGTGACCGTACAATAATTTGATGTGGGAAAATCTTATTGTTATAATGATTGGTAGCAGATCTTCTAAAAACATAGGGTTAGTAAATTATGCTCTTGACTATTAAACAGACTGTAAAAATAGCTACACATTAGGAATTTCAAGCTGTTTTCTGAATGACTTGTCCTTCATGGATCGTCAGACAATATAGCCTAATAATATCTGCCTTGATCTGTGGCCTAGTTTGTGCTTCCATTGATGGGATATAGGCCTGACATTTAACAACTTTCAACATCTAAAAACAACCAAAAAGTATCCAACATGGCATATCAGTTATTGACGGACATCTGCCATTGGTTGGCTTTTGTCACTTCAATCATCAACTATTCCTCCACCTATAGTATACCACAACCTGATTCAGAACCTCACTCTGGATCCACAATTATATCCACATAATCCACTCAGTCGTATTAGTCTTGTTTAAAAGGTTATTCATGAGATATAAATAATACTCACTCTTTTGAAGCTTTGCTTGTATTTTTCAGTCCTTTTATTTTTCATATAAATAAATCGCTATAATGCATACTAATCCTGAGATCGCTGGACTGATTGCTACCCATGCTGCATGGGGTAGAAATCAGTTCAGCGATCTCAGGATTACTATGCATTATATCGATTTATTTATATGAAAAATAAAAGGACTGAAAAATACAAGCAAAGCTTCAAAAGAGTGAGTATTATTTATATCTCACGAATAACCTTTTAAACAAGACTAATACGGCTGATTGGCTTTTGTCACTCACATTCTTATCACATCAGCTTTTATAGCCATTCAAACTCTATAGTATGATTACCTTCATTCAGGATTAATACAAGGTAGGAGATCAAAGCTGTAACTCAAATCTCCAAGAATTATATATTTTTGCACTGATCACTAGACTTAGGCTACTTTCACACCTGCGTTCGATCGGATCCGTTCTGAACGGATCCGCTCCTAAAATGCAGACGGTGGCTCCGTTCAGAACGGATCCGTCTGCATTAAACTTTGCATGAAAATTTTCTAAGTGTGAAAGTAGCCTGAGCGGATCCGTTCAGACTTTCAATGTAAAGTCAATGGGGGACGGATCCGCTTGAAGATTGAGACATATGGTGTCATCTTCAAGCGGATCCGTCCCCATTGACTTACATTGTAAGTCGGAATGGATCTGCTCGCCTCCGCACGGCCAGGCGGACACCCGAACGCTGCTTGCAGCGTTCAGGTGTCCGCTCACTGAGCGGAGCGGAGGCTGAGCACTGGCAGGCGGATGCATTCTCAGTGGATCCGCCTCCACTGAGAATGCATTAGGGCCAGACGGTTGCGTTCAGGGCTGCTCGTGAGCCCCTTCAAACGGAGCTCACGAGCGGACACCTGAACACAGGTGTGAAAGGAGCCTAAGTTGTCAAGACTTTCTGTTCTATACAAGTAACTTTTCAGTAGCGACCTCATGGTCATCACAAGCTGAGTTGCAATGACAAATATAATCTCTGTATAAATAACACAGGATCCACCATTCACAAAATATACAGCACTGTACACAGATAGAGACAACACAAGGTCCACTGTTTGAAATCAGTGATGGCCCCAGCTTATCTACAGTCTCCTGACCTCTACACAGATCAAAAAGCATATTGAAATAACTCTTCCATAGAAGTCTCTTGCTTATTGATTCTTGTCTAGTGGTCAGTGTGAAAACTAAATAATTTTAGGATTTTATACAATATAGAAACACATGTACAATTAAATAAAAAACACCAAAAATGTCAAATTGTTTGCTATGTTGTTCCGTCTATAGCAGTAGTCTAAGCACATCCCTCACTTTTTCATAGGTTTAACATATGTGCTGGTTTCTAGAATTTCCTTTTTATCATTTTTTGTTTGCTTTTCTAACAAACCTGTTTGCCATTTGGCAACCAAATTTAATCTCTATGCATTGAAGAAAATTTCCAGAACTATAATTGCTATCCACCTACTCATGAAAGGAGAAAATGTGCTTGGGTGCATAACATTTACTATACTGTCAGAGTTATAGGCCTTAATGGCTCTCTCAAGACTGGTCATGGCTTGGACCAATATTATTGCTGAAGTTCTTGTAATAAATTCTTAGAAAGTACAGGCCATGCTAGTGAGAAATTATCAAGTATCAGGCTTAGTGAATGAAGTTACTAAAATGTTAATGAATTTCTGAAGCAAAAACATCAGTTGCCAAGTACATAGTACATATTTGCCAAGTACAGGGTGGGCCATTTATATGGATACACCTTAATAAAATGTGAATGGTTGGTGATATTAACTTCCTGTTTGTGGCACATTAGTATATGTGAGGGGGGAAACTTTTCAAGATGGGTGGTGACCATGGCGGCCAAATTTGTTTTTTCAATTGGAAAAGGGTAATGTGACACATCAAACTTATTGGGAATTTCACAAGAAAAACAATGGTGTGCTTGGTTTTAACCTACCTTTATTCTTTCATGAGTTATTTACAAGTTTCTCTTTGTTTACAGCCATTGACATGTCGCCGAGGTTAACATGTGCAGAGCAGATAGAAATTGTGTTGAGGTCTGGTGAACGCAGTAACCGGGTCATTGCAGCAGATTTCAATGCATAACAGCCTACGAGACCACCCATCTCCCATGCTACAGTTAGCAAACTGCTTGCTAAGTTTCGTGAAACTGGTTCAGTGTTGGATTTGCCAAAATGTGGGCGCATGAAATCTGTCACTAATGAAGAAACATCAGTGGCTGTCCTAGCTTCATTCAGCAAGAGCCCACAGCGTAGCACTCGCCTCGCCGCATGTCACTGGAGAGTGGCATTAGTCGAACATCCCTTAGGTGGATATTAGCTACTCACAAATGGCACCCTTACAAACTCCAGCTACTGCAGCATCTCAACGAGTATGACCCAGATCGGCGCACTGAATTTGCAGAATGGTCAAAACAAAAATTGGAACAGGACCCTCAGTTTACGCAGAAGATTTTGTTTAGTGATGAGGCAAACTTTTATGTGAATGGTGAAGTTAACAAACAAAACCACCGCTATTGGTCTGACACTAACCCACATTGGATAGATCCCTCCAAGACTGTTGGAACAAAAAAAAATGATGGTATGGTGTGGTATATGGGGTACAAAGGCCATTCTTCATCAATGGAAACCTCAAGGCCACTGGATATGCAAAATTGCTACATGATGATGTGTTTCCCTCTTTATGCACTGAAGCTGGCACGTTCCCTGAGTTTTTCCAGCAAGATGGTGCACCACCACATTATGGGTGTCAGGTCTGAGCATTCCTAGATGAACAGTCTCCTGGAAAGTGGATTGGTCGTCGTGGGCCAGTTGAATGGCCCCCAAGGTCTCCTGATCTGACCCCCTTAGACTTTTATCTTTGGGGTCATCTGAAGGCAATTGTCTGTGCTGTGAAGATACGAGATGTGCAGCACCTGAAACTACGGATACTGGAACCCTGTGATAGCATTTCTCCTGCGGTGTTGCTATCAGTGTGTGAAAAGTGGGAGAAGAGGGTTGCATTGACAATCCAACACAATGGGCAGCACATTGAACACATTTTATAAGTGGTCAGAAACTTGTAAATAACTCATGAAAGAATAAAGTTCAGGTGCTGCACATCTCGTATCTTCACAGCATAGACAATTGCCTTCAGATGACCCCAAATATAAAAGTCTAAGGGGGTCAGATCGGGAGACCTTGGGGGCCATTCAACTGGCCCACGACGACCAATCCACTTTCCAGGAGACTGTTCATCTAGGAATGCTCGGACCTGACATCCATAATGTGGTGGTGCACCATCTTGCTGGAAAAACTCAGGGAACGTGCCAGCTTCAGTGCATACAGAGGGAAACACATCATCATATAGCAATTTTGCATATCCAGTGGCCTTGAGGTTTCCATTGATGAAGAATGGCCCCACTATCTTTGTACCCCATATACCACACCATACCATCATTTTTTGGGGGGTTCCAACAGCCTTGGAGGGATCTATCCAATGTGGGTTAGTGTCAGACCAATAGCGGTGGTTTTGTTTGTTAACTTCACCATTCACATAAACGTTTGCCACATCACTAAACAAAATCTTCTGCGTAAACTGAGGGTCCTGTTCCAATTTTTGTTTTGCCCATTCTGCAAATTCAGTGCGCCGATCTGGGTCATACTTGTTGAGATGCTGCAGTAGCTGGAGTTTGTAAGGGTGCCATTTGTGAGTAGCTAATATCCGCTGAAGGGATGTTCGACTAATGCCATTCTCCAGTGACATGCGGCGAGTGCTACGCTGTGGGCTCTTGCTGAATGAAGCTAGGACAGCCACTGATGTTTCTTCATTAGTGACAGATTTCATGCGCCCACATTTTGGCAAATCCAACACTGAACCAGTTTCACTAAACTTAGCAAGCAGTTTGCTAACTGTAGCATGGGAGATGGGTGATCTCTTAGGCTGTTATGCATTGAAATCTGCTGCAATGACCCGGTTACTGTGTTCACCAGACCTCAACACAATTTCTATCTGCTCCGCACATGTTAACCTCGGTGACATGTCAATGGCTGTAAACAAAGAGAAACTTGTAAATAACTCATGAAAGAATAAAGTTAGGTTAAAACCAAGCACACCATTGTTTTTCTTGTGAAATTCCCAATAAGTTTGATGTGTCACATGACCCTCCTCCTATTGAAAAAACAAAAGTTGGATTCAAAATGGCCACCATGGTCACCACCCATCTTGAAAAGTTTCCCCCCTCACATATACTAATGTGCCACAAACAGGAAGTTAATATCACCAACCATTCACATTTTATTAAGGTGTATCCATATAAATGGCCCACCCTGTACATATTTTCAATTGCCACAATGACCGCCACAACAGCCTAGATATATATATATATATATATATATATATATATATATATATATTCATACAGTGGATATAAAAAAGTCTACTCACCCCTGTTAAAACGTTAGGTTTCTGTGATGTAAAAAAATTAGAGAAAGATAAATCATTTCAGTTTTTCCACCTTAATGTGACCTATAAACTGTACCACTCAATTGAAAAAAATATAAAAATAAAATAATATGGTTAAATAAGTGTTCAGACCCATAAACTAATACTTTGTTGAAGCACCTTTTTATTTTATTACAACACTCTTTTTGGGTATGAGTCTATCAGCAAGGCACATTTTGACTTGGCAAGATTTGCCCACTATTCTTTGCAAAACACTCCAAATATGTTAGATTGCAAGGGCATCTCCTGTGCACAGCCCTCTTTAGATCACCCCACAGATTTTTCAATCGGATTCAGGTTTGGGCTCTGGCTGGGCCATTCCAAAACTTTAATCTTCTTCTGGTAAAGCCATTCCTTTGTTGATTTGGATGTATGCTTTGGGTCGTTGTCATGCTGAAAGATGAAGTTCCTCTTCATGTTCATGTCTAGCAGAAGCCTGAAGGTTTTGTGCCAATATCGACTGGCATTTGGAACTGTTCATAACTCCCTCTAGCTTAACTAAGGCCCCAATTCCAGCTGAAGAATAACAGCCCCAAAGCATGATGCTGCCACCACCAGGCTTCACTGTGGGTATGGTGTTCTTTTGGTGATGTGCAGTTTTGTTTTTGCGCCAAACATATCTTTCGGAATTATGGCCAAAAAGTTCAACCTTGGTTTCATCAGACTATAACACATTTTCCCACATGCTTTTGGCATAATTCAGATGTGTTTTTGCAAACTGTAGCCTGGCATGGATGTTTTTCTTTGTAAGAAAAGGCTTTTATCTTGCCACTCTACCCCATAGCCCAGACATATGAAGAATACGGGAGATTGTTGTCACATGTACCACACAGCCAGTACTTGCCAGATATTCCGGCAGCTCCTTTAATGTTGCTGTAGGCCTCTTGGTAGCTTCCCAGACCAGTTTTCTTCTCGTCTTTTCATCAATTTTAGAGGGACATCCAGTTCTTGGCAAAGTCACTGTTGTGCCATATTTTCTCCACTTGATGATGACTGTCTTCACTGTGTTCCATGGTATATCTAATGCCTTGGAAATTATTTTGTACCCTTCTCCTGACTGATACTTTTTAACAATGAGATCCCTCTGATGCTTTGGGAGCTCTCTGTGGACCATGGCTTTTGCTGTGGGATGTGACTAATAAAATTTCAGGAAAGACCAACTAGAGCAGCTGAACTTTATTTGGGGTTAATCAGAGGCACTTTAAATGATGGCAGGTGTATGCTGACTCCTATTTAACATGATTTTGAATGTGATTGCTTAATTCTGAACATAGCTACATCCCCAGTTATATAAGAGGGTGTGCACACTTATGCAACCACATTATTATTTTTTTGTTTTGTTTGTTTTCTTCCCTCCACCTAAAAGATTTCAGTTTGTTTTTCAATTGAGTTGTACAGTTTATAGGTCACATTAAAGGTGGGAAAAGTAAAAAAAAAATTACATCACAGAAGCCTAACATTTTAACAGGGGTTTTTATACCCACTGTACACACACACACACATATATATACATATATATATATATATATATATATATATATATATATAGACGAAAACGGACAGCAACTCCAAATAGTACAAAAAAGATAATTTATTGGGCCACAGTGGCACAGAGGCGAAGTTTCGGCTCAAAATCCAGAGCCTTTCTCAAGCATGCTTGAGAAAGGCTCTGGATTTTGAGCCGAAACGTCGCCTCTGTGCCACTGTGGCCCAATAAATTATCTTTTTTGTACTATTTGGAGTTGCTGTCCGTTTTCGTCTACATACAAGGGTAAGCAGTGAATTCCCTGGACCTAGCACCCTCTCTTTCTTTTTGGTGTAAATTGGTGCTGCCATACGTTTTTCTTTTTTATATTTATATATATATATATATATATATATATATATTCTATTTTTTTCATCCTATAGCTTAAAAAAATCATCTGCTATTAGATGAAGACGCATACTCTTGCATTATAGTCACATTCTGCTTTAGAAAGTGAAACAGCTGCAGTCAACATATGGAGCTGCCACGGAAGAAAAGCTGCCGGATTTGTGGTGTGAGACCCTAATCAAAGTGATTGATGCTGGATATGATTCAGGACTTCAGCAGAAATCTCTTCTGAGTGGGAAAATAAAGGCGCTTTGGAAATACAAAATTCAGTAATAAATGAACAAGTTCCCCCTGTAATGTCTTTATAAGGCGCATTAGAAATGTCTGCTGGAGACAGGCTTAGAAGGACACAGTTTAACTCGGCAATACATAAGATGGAAAAGTACAAAAAAACAAGTGTAACTTTGTACTTACATATTCCAAGCAGACATCAGAATTTTGTTTTCCATGGTTAGGAGAACTAAAAATGGCTTAGTAATTAAAAGGTTCAATGCTTAGATTAATTTGCATGCATGAATTGTTAGATTGTTTGTGCAAAGGGAACATCACCATATAATACTATTTTCAATTACCTCTTCATTCTGGCATATAAATTAGTCAAAAATATTTCAGTAAATGTTTACAGAACAAAACATACAATGGTTTAGTCCTTTAGATTTATCTTAGGCTGGTTTCAGGCAGATGCAATATAACTGAATTCTGATTTCTGTATTATGATGTGTGTTGTGGTGATCTAAGGTTTGTTCTCTAGAACTGCCGAGGATAGGTTATAGCCCATAAATTGACCACATTTTGCTCGGCTGAAATCTGCCATAGACTTCCTGCTCATGACTGTATTACTTCTCCATGTTGAAGAGAGTTGTAAGAGGGCACCCATAGAGGTGCATCGGACCACTACTGTATGCCCAAATGCCTCCAAAGCATACAGAGGATTTTAAATTGTGACATACTTTATGATATTGCCTGGAGGGAGGAGCTGCTTGCACATGGCACTGAAAGAGCATGTGCGATGGCACTAGAAGCCTTCAATTCTGTAGTGCAATGTGGCTTTTGTGCACGGATGAAGAATATTAAATCCAAGTGCTTCACCTATATAGGGAGCAAAGATGAAAACCTTATAACAAAGCAACAACAACTTGTTGTAAAACTGTTCAACTTTCCCACAAAGCTATGTGTACAAGTACCTTTACCATAAGCTCCAATAGTGCTCAATTAAAGGCTATGTGCAGTTTCGGGGGCAATTTTTTATGCTTGCATGTTACTCATTTTAGGTTATTTTTTTTTTTTTTTTCATTAGTCTTTATTAGCTATGTCGTCTAGTTTTCTGGCTGTATGAATCATACTTTTTACTTTGTGATGATCATCTAAATAGCCCTTGTCTCTAAATAACCAAAAGGTCATAAACACTTATTTAAGCCACATTCTTGCCATTATCGTAAGATAAGAATTGAGCTATAATGAGTGTTTAGAAGGTCAGAGAGCAGAGATAAGGATCCTTCTACTAGAGAAACTCAAAGCAGCACAAAGATAGTGGTTCAACATTTTTTATAAAGAGCAAGTGAAGACACTCATCCTTGTCTAAACAACAATGAACCTCCCACTCCATACAGTCTATGGAACACAAAGTATATGAACATAATGCATGAAATACAGTGACTTTCACACTAGCAAAGTTTTGCAATAATCTCTGGGACACTGTAGATATCAGGGGAGATAAGCACAGTTGGACTATCCTGGATTGGACTGTTGGACTATCCTTTGGTTCTCAGGGGGACTAGCTGCTGCAAGAGGTGACTGCACATTCATGTTCGCTCGAGCCAGGCGGAAATGTGTATGAGAGGATTGGGACTGATGACTATTGGTTGAATGAGTGTTTGCCTAAAAGATACTCTATCTCATGTATGTTGCCTCTTTACATGGGGTGATTTTTCCTAGTGTTCTCTTATCTTTATCTCTAATGTAAAAAAAAAATCAATATAGAATGTAAATGCAGATGTCCAAAATGCTACCATTTAACTTTTGGGTTGTGTGAGGGGTCTCTGCATATATAAAAAAAAAAAAATCTGCCCCAAACCCTATAAAGATATGCTATCTACAGTAAATAAAAGAGTGCCACCACCATATTAGCATGCTGCTGACATGGTTGTTAGATATCGGGTGTTCACTGGGAGCATGCTCGGGGCACTGTTATATGGAGGCACTCTCGCGGCACTGACTGTGTGATGTATTTTGCAGGTATTATTTTTTTTGGATATAGGTAGCAGTGAATGGTCTAGAAGCATTGTTGATATGTGCAAACTTATAACACTATTAAAAGTGTCAATCTGATAACATTGTTAATGGGGGTACCCTGGCTGTGCTTGTGGTGGGGTTAGATTTACAAAACATTTTTGTGGTACTACAACTGAAGACCATTCCTAAATGTAGGAAGGCATGGTTTATTTTTACTGTGCACACATTCATGGGCTTTAACAACTGAAGTGTGCAGCCGTCATCTGAGCTCCCAAAACTCCCCGGTAATATCAGCTTAGCAGAATTGTGACTTTTGCTTTCTGTCAGAATAGAGAATAATAATCTATTAATTAAAAATCAGTCAACATTAAATTAAGTGAATGTTTTATGCAGGTATAAACTATGCAGTGTTGTAAATGTACAAGAGATTTGATTTGCATGGTGGATTCTATCAGACATGTTAAGCAGGGAATATATTAGCACAAAGTGGTATTTTAAAGGGGTATTCCTACCTTAGAAAGTGATGGCACATCACTAGACTATTCCATCACTTTATGATTGGTGGGGGTCTAACCTCTAGGAGCTTCACTGATCCTGAAAATAAAGAGGCTCCTTTACAAGTGTTCAGCGCACAACAGCATATGGCCAATCTGCTGTATAACGGAACTAAAGTAGACCTCCATTTAAAGAGGACCTGTCACCTCTCGTGACATGTTTTGGTTAATTAACTACTTGCATTCCCCAAATAATATCAATTCTAGAACATCTATTCTTATTGTTCTGTGCAATTCCTTTGTTATTGCTTCTAGAAGTTTTCAATGTCTTATTAGCAGTTTGCAATGAAGGCCTAGATGGGTGTTACCAGTGGTGAGCGTGTTCCTGCGCAGTCTGTTGCTGCCAGTGTCAGGCTGTGCAGGGACACCCCCCAACTGGTAACACCCATTTGGATCTTGTACAGGATTGGTACAACATGGAGTCATAAGAATGGATGCTCCAGAATTGTTATTACATGGAGGGGTGCAAGTAGCTACTAAAGTAGACAAAGTCTTCCTTAACTGAAGGCTGCAGTTCTCTACATACAGTAGCCGGGTGATTGAGAGTCCTACTGTGCCAGGAAAAGACTGTGGAAGACTAAGTCAGCTCTGCAACACCTTTGTTCTCGGGATTAATGGGCATCCGATGGGTCAGACACCTACCGATTAAACAGTGACAGAATATTCTAGCAGCATATCATTTTATGAGATCTGTTTTCCTAGCTCAATATATTGATCACTTACAAGCAACTCTGAAGGACAGTATGTAGCAGCCACATACCCCACCACACCCATACTGAGTGTATATTTCTGATTGTCTAAATATTCTGCAATGATACTATTGAAGGGGCATATACTGGAATGTCAGGGCTCATGCACACAAATATATATATATATATATATATATATATATATATATATATACAGTACAGACCAAAAGTTTGGACACACCTTCTCATTCAAAGAGTTTTCTTTATTTTCATGACTATGAAAATTGTAGATTCACACTGAAGGCATCAAACTATGAATTAACACATGTGGTATTATATACATAACAAAAAAGTGTGAAACAACTGAAAATATGTCATATTCTATGTTCTTCAAAGTAGCCACCTTTTGCTTTGATTACTGCTTTGCACACTCTTGGCATTCTCTTGTTGAGCTTCAAGAGGTAGTCACCTGAAATGGTTTTCACTTCACAGGTGTGCCCTGTCAGGTTTAATAAGTGGGATTTCCTGCCTTATAAATAGGGTTGGGACCATCAGTTGCCTTGTAGAGAAGTCAGGTGGATACACAGCTGATATTCCTACTGAATAGACTGTTAGAATTTGTATTATGACAAGAAAAAAGCAGCTAAATAAAGAAAAACGAGTGGACATCATTACTTTAAGAAATGAAGGTCAGTCAGTCCGAAAAATTGGGAAAACTTTGAAAGTGTCCCCAAGTGCAGTCACAAAAACCATCAAGCGCTACAAAGAAACCGGCTCACATGCGGACCACCTCAGGAAAGCAAGACCAAGAGTCACGTCTGCTGCGGAGGATAAGTTCATCAGAGTCACCAGCCTCAGAAATCGCAGGTTAACAGCAGCTCAGATTAGAGACCAGGTCAATGCCACACAGAGTTCTAGCAGCAGACACATCTCTAGAACAACTGTTAAGAGGAGACTGTGTGAATCAGGCCTTCATGGTAGAATATCTGCTAGGAAACCACTGCTAAGGACAGGCAACACACAGAAGTAGCCACCTTTTGCTTTGATTACTGCTTTGCACACTCTTGGCATTCTCTTTATGAGCTTCAAGAGGTAGTCACCTGAAATGGTCTTTTCACAGCTGTGCCCTGTCAGGTTTAATAAGTGGGATTTCTTGCCTTATAAATGGGGTTGGGACCATCAGTTGTGTTGTGGAGAAGTCAGGTGGATACACAGCTGATAGTCCTATTGAATAGACTGTTAGAATTTGTATTATGGCAAGAAAAAGCAGTAAAGAAAAATGAGTGGCCATCATTACTTTAAGAAATGAAGGTCAGTAAGTCTGAAAAATTGGGAAAACTTTGAAACTAAGGGCTATTTGACCATGAAGGAGAGTGATGGGGTGCTGCGCCAGATGACCTGGCCTCCACAGTCACCGGACCTGAACCTAATCGAGATGGTTTGGGGTGAGCTGGACCTCAGAGTGAAGGCAAAAGGGACAACAAGTGCTAAGTATCTCTGGGAACTCCTTCAAGACTGTTGGAAGACCATTTCAGCTGACTACCTCTTGAAACTCATCAAGAGAATGCCAAGAGTGTGCAAAGCAGTAATCAAAGAAAAAGGTGGCTACTTTGAAGAACCTATAATATGACATATTTTCAGTTGTTTCACACTTGTTTGTTATGTATATAATTCCACATGTGTTAATTCATAGTTTTGATGCCTTCATAGTCATGAAAATAAAGAAAACTCTTTGAATGAGGAGTGTCCAAACTTTTGGTCTGTACTGTATATATATATATATATATATATATATGAATATATTTTTCTGTTTCCGTTCCGTATGTGGAATCAATCACTTTAATTGGGTTTGAAAAAACGGAAATAACTCTGTGTGCATTCCATGTCCGTATAGATCTGCATTTCCGTTCCACAAAAAAAAAAAAAATATGTCCTATTCTTGTCTATTTTGAAGACAAGGGCAGGCATTGTTACAATGGATCCACAAAGAAATAATGGTCGCAACACGGACGTCACAGGCATATTCCGTGTTTAGCGGACCGCAAAATATAAACGGTCGTGTGCATGAGCCATCAGATGTACGGCAAGGTATAAAGGATACACATATTGCAGCACATCAGACTAAGACTACATTCTTGTTATTAGGAATGCCTTCAATGTACATACAATAAAAATGAGCTAAGACATCACCGGAATGTGATACCTGACAGACGTACGGCAATAAAATATGCAGGAAGCCTGAGCATAATCAGAGATTGACAAATGCTGATTATTTAATTGCCTTGGCCTAGTCATTATTGATATGAGCTGATGAGCTGACAGGAAGATGTGACACAACAAAGAAGATATGCAGCCAGTCAAATAAAGCCCATATTTTAGAATAAGTGTTGGGTGCCTGTGGGCAGGCTGTAAATAGATGGGAAATTCAAAAGCGAAATAAGCCAATTAATTTATTTTCCTATGTTATTCCAATGAATATGCAAATCAGCATTGCACACAATTTAGCATGAGATAAATGCTACAGCTCTAAGTTTGTAAAACTGTTAGGGTGCATCCTGAATGGCAACTGTCATTTTGCTATGAGGCCATAGCAATGTGCACAACACCACAGAACTGGACTTCACCTATAGCCATCGTCTTGCCCACATCCTAACCATGGCTGATGGCACTCAGATACTCTCAGGATGTACAATAGGAGTGAATTGCACATCAATCAGACCATCGCAAAAACCACATAAATAAAGCACGTATAAAAACTGACATACAACAAGACACATTCTGTATAAACTCCCTAGTGGGTGACAGGAACCAAATGTTGAGCTTTCTGAAAGAAGGAGTTGATCCAGTAATGGAGAGGATGGCAAATGTATGGCGGACAGGTAGATAGTGGATGAATGATACTGTATAGGAGAGGCGCAATACTGAAGTGACTCCATCTGAATTCTAATCAGCCAGGGCAATACAAGAACACAGTAATAAAAAAATTCCAAACATATCAAAAACACTAAACTTTGTGGAATGACAGGTTCCCAAATATGTTTAAAATACACAAAACTGAACTATGGATTCCAGATCACACTCTAAACTAGGCAAACACTACACCTGACAACTAGAATAAAGTGACTTCTAGATATAAATAGACTCAGTGATCAGCACTCCACCCTCCACAACCAGAACAGTTTGTGATGTGCTGACAGACAGGGATTGAACAAAGTGCAAATGGGTCTATGATGCTACTTCTTCTCCAGGAATCTGCAAGTGAAAGCACTAATTTAACCCTGTGTACAGTAATTACTATGCGAAAAAAATATATTAAAGGAACAGCACCACCAATCTCAATCTGGGAGTAAATGTGCCAATTGTTGAAAGGTGCGTGCGAGTAGAGATCCAGGCTAGGGGTCCCATTAAATATCTAATGTAAAAAACATCTGCAGAATTTTCCAATAGGGTGAAGAAAAAATTGGGTTGATTTATTCAAGCAGGATAATAAAAGCAACGTTTTCGAACGGGGTTGGTCTTTCTCAAGCAGTGTTGAGAAAGACCAACCCCGGTCGAAACGTCGCTGTGATTATGCTGCTTGAATAAATTAACTCAATTTTTCTTCACCCTATTGGGGAGTGCTGCAGATTTTTTTTTTACATCAGTAATTACTATGGACACCTTCAGTTTTTGGGGGTTTTTTTGGGCTCAAAATCATTTTTACAATTGGTTTATTAAAATATTGAGCCATTTCTGAGATGCAAGGGTGAAAAATAATTATACTTTCAAGCCATCACTGTATTGTTGTTTTTTTTTTTTTTTTTAAATCTCCTCATCTGACGGCTCATCTGCAGCTCTTATCTTTGAACTCCTGACTTCATAAATATTCATTCTAGCTTAACTCTTATCAAATGGGTAAGAATATACCTTAAATAAAGGGCCCTTTGCACAAGATAAGAATTGAACAGATCATTACTAACGAGCGCTCCTAGTAAGCGATGATCTGGTGGTGTAAATGCACCGTTGATTACCCGATGAACAAACATAAAGCTTGTTCATCGGGTAAAGCTTAAACAAAAAAATCCTTATTTCCTGGTGGCAGATTGTGTTGTGTAAACACGATCTGCTGCCAGGAAACAACAAGTCTGTATTGGGAAGAGCGGTGGCTTTAGAGATTGCTCCTCCCCGTACTCTTGGAGGAGCTGGAGATTTATACATATAAATGCAGGGGTCTCCGCTGCTACCGATCGGCAGATTGTTAGGAAGGAGTGCTTCCTTCCCGACAATCTGCTTGTATGTTGTCCAGCGAAAAGGAACCTTAAGTGTTTATGACGTCAAGAGATCAGAGCTAAGAGCTATACATGAGCATACACATGATGGGATTCAAAGGAAACATACAGTGATAGCTTGCGAACAGACTGATTTTTAACCAATGTACCTCAGAAACGGCTAAACACTTTTAATAAAGACCAATTGAAAAAATGACTTTTAGTCCAAAAGGAGTAAAATACAATCATAAAAAATGCCCCAAAGTTGTTCTAATCCTTTAAAACTGGACTGATAAATTTCCTAACCACATTCACTATCACTAGTTAGCAGCGAAATGTTGCGAACGTAAAGTCGATGTGCAGCATGAGCCTGAGTTATACAGCATTGTGTTAAGGCTGTGGATGGGGCTGTCAAATCAATAGAGCACCATGACTCTGTAACTGAATTAAAACCCCATATAACATTTTGTCACAAACTTCTATAATTACAACATTGTGCTTAGTTTGCAAGTAATACTATCAGAGTTTAAATGACTGTTCGGTGGATATACAGCTTGTGAATCTTTTGTGTACGGTTCAGAACAGAGCATTCATCAAAGTGACAGTTTAAATTAACTTTACATACCGCATACTAACTTCAATATGTATAGCAATACTATGGAGTGCAGGCTGGACTGTACACAGGGTGAGTCCAATTATGAGATAAAATTTCTTTTACTGGTTAAAATGAAGACAATTAAAATAAAACATAAATCCTGTGGGAGAACATCGCGTCGGTCATATAATAAAGCCGGTATGCACTTCATTCATTTGCTGAATGTATTCTAAAACCTACGGAGCAAAATGTTTCTGTCTATTTAACCTTCTTTTCATTATTCTTTGTATACTTTCATAGAATATCATTAGACACTAGGCCTGAAGAATATGCCGCTTTGCAGCATTCCCATCTCAGGAGCCTATAAATTATTATACTCAATGCTACATACATAGCAATTAGGATTTTACCCCAGAATTATGGAAAGCAGTTTAAATTTAAGGCAATCACGCAAATATACTACTGTACACACACAAACCACAGAAATAAATATACACATCCATTAACAGATGTGCAAACAGTTAAAAAGCAACTGTCAGCAGATCAACCCTAGTAAACCAAGCTTACTGGAAGGTAGGGTTGATCTTGCCTATTATAATGATACATGTCTGGTGACAATCAGTTGCACCATTCCCAAGTAAAGAACACTTTTACTGTTTATACAAACGATGACTTCAGTGCACCGAGGGGTGTGGCCAGTGCTTTTACGCTCAGGTGCACTAAGTGGCTAGGCCCCACCCATCAGGGCACTGTAGCCCTACTTTGCATAAAGAATATAATTTTTTTTTCTTGGGAAGCAAAAACAGATACTCTCAAGAGGGGTATCGTTTTAAAAAGCAGGATCAACCCTACCAGGTAGTGTGCCTGGTTTAATTAGTTTGACCCTGCTAACAGATGTTCTTTAAAGAGGACCTGTCATCCCTCCTGACACGTCTGTTTTGGTAAATAATTATATTTCCTAGGAAATATTAATGGCAAAGACAATGGATCCTCTCTTATTCCTACTAGAAATGTAAAAATGATTTGACAACTGGGTGTTACCAATGAGGGGCACATTTCTTGACACTGCCCAATCAGTGCTGCCAGCAGGGCAGGGCCTCTTTGGCAAAACAAATGGTGCCACCCAGTTGTCAACTTACTGATACATTTTTAGGAAGCAATAACACGGGAGCAGTGGAACATAGAGTTCTAAATGCCCTAGTATTACTGCTTACGGGGAAAGTATTTACCAAAAATACTTTTCTGGAATGCATTATCTGTTACAGGTCCATGTGCTGTGTGCTTTCTCTGTGACCACTGAGCCCTTCAAGCTTGGATAATAACCTGCAATCAGTTAGTTACCATTGATGATGCATTTCAAACCACTCTACTCATAAGAAGTTACTGTATATTTGTGACTTGATGAAACAAAGAGATTACTCACATAGCTATCACCTAATATGTGTAGATGATTAGAATCGCATCACATTAGCTGAATCCTACAGATTGAACTCTCACATGTAATGAAACGCTACACTGAATTAAGAGTGCCACTACAGGGTTCTAATAATATACTAGACAATTGCGAGAAGCGATTCCCTAATACACAAGTATAGATTCCCTCAACTATAAGAAGACCTGCCCCTATTTCTACAGAGAACAAAGCAGTGCTATGACATATGATGGCAGTACCAGGGCTTCAGTCTCAGGATTGCTTTGATGCTTATTGTTTCGCACTCCGTACAACACAATCACGACATGGAAGAAGTGAAGCAGCCCTTTTCTCTTTGAATCCAAATGAAAAGATGCCTATTAGTCAGCATACATACCGAACAATCTGAAGGGGGCACTTCATTAATAAAAACCTATGTAAGAAGAAAACGGATCTCTGTATTTATTTTATGGCTTATTCAGGAAAATTCTAATTTACAACATAATTATTTCATCACTTTCAACAAGACTTCATAGGAAATCTATTCTCCCAGGACTTGATTAGAAATGATTTGCTTTGCTTTTTCTGTCTGATAACCAAATGCTAATTAAAAATATTCTTAAATTCAAAAGACCTTGTGAACTGTCATTAAGACTTCACAGTACCTGGATATCATATTTAGAAATGCAATTAAAATGCTTAGAACAACTGTACTCATGTATTAAACAATCTGCTCTCATGACGATACAATTATTTTCGGTATACTGTAAAGCTAGATCACTTTGATCTCATCTCCCTTTACTGCTCTAGATATGATATGGAAACTATTGCAGAACTTAGAGCTGCACACTTCATTTCCATTCTTTTGCTCCACTTTATTCTGATGCACTAATTCAATGGAAATATTAAACATATCTTTTTTGTTTTTTATCTTGACACAGATCCTAATAACAGTATCTACTGGTATGAAGTGGAGGTAGATCCGCTATGCCACTTGAACAGATTTGGCTTGGGGCTACTCCTAAGGGAGTTATCTAAGTGGACCTTCTCCACCAGTTATCACCCTTTAACCCCTATACAGAGATCTGAACTTCACTGCTGGGGAATTACCAGGCTGCTACCTCTCTGTTCAAGTGATGGTTGAACCAGGCCAGACATAGTCGGTTTACAGGGAGACAAATTTAGAAATAGCACATCTTTACTGGATATTAGCAAACTAGAACCTATTGGCAAGTCACCCTCCCAGAGGAAAAGATGTATTAAGTACCCCAAGGTGGTAGACCATTGGCTGGGGAAAATTAGGGTGCATGTCTGGAATGAGCATGTGCACCCTATGGGCAGAACAGAAGCAGGCCTCAGCCTATGTGGAGGATAGGGACGCCGACAATGCTACTCGCTTCCAGGTAAGAGGAGTGAATTGTTGGCGGGTCACAGGAGCAACAAAGAAAATAGGAGTTACGGTATCCATGTCCACTGGGAGAAGAGAATCAGCAGTGGGCATGGACCACCCAAATTTGCCTTCAGCACCAATTCATGAATAATATATCCTTTTCAGAAAGCCTAGACACAAGAGATGAATGTCGGCCAAATTGGTTGTCCCAGATGTCCATCTAGTGTGCACAAGGGTGTCTGAAATCTCCCCTGATGGAAAATTATGGGGGGGAAAGAAGGATCTAGCAGGCTGTTTTTCAAAAGGGGAAGCCTAGTGAGAAAGACAGTGAAAGGGTTGGCCAAGGAGTTTGTGCACCATGAGCAAAAATAAAAAGTAGAACAATGGAAAGATAGAACCACATTCATCAGCAGAGTTATTAGGAGTTATAACAATATAACTAGTTTAAAAAAGTTTCGACCAGTTCAGCTTTCTTAAGCAAAAAAGAATGGGCTGCAATCAAGAAGTAAACAAAAGCTAGGGCAGCTTTTGTCCAGCGGTAGGCCTATTTTTTGGTCCATTGATGGCAGTATCAGTGGCCCTGCTTTTGTGCACTCCGTGTGCCTTGATATGGGAGTACCATGAAGCACCATACTGTTCCTTAGAAGCAATATCTGTAAAGAATAAATCAAGGCAACTGGACTTACTGTAGATTTCTTGAAAACGTTTCACTCGTTCTTCCAAGGAGCTTTCTCAATTCTGAGTGACTGTACAAGAATTCTCTGGGAATAAATATGTAACTGAATCAACATCTGGTAATTATACCCAGCATGGGGTCAGGGGTCATTATACCCAGCATGGGTCAAAGGTGTTGATTTCATTATTCTAATTGGAGTCAGTAGGTGATAATGACCTCCCAGAAAAAGGTGTCAAGACAGCATTGTATGTGGCAGACAATAGATGTCTAACCCCCCCCCCCCCCGCCTCTATTCAAGCTTGGCTTCTCCATTTTTACGTAGATGGCCTCCTTCACACCTCATTGGTACCAATCGGACTCCTTATCCAAAACATGTACTTGATTGTCTTCAAAGGTGTGACCTGTTTCTTTTAGATGAAAGTACATGGCTGAATCTTGACCAGAGGTTTTGGATCTTCTATGCTGAGCCATATGCTGATGTAGTTGTTGTTTTGTTTCGCCAATATACAGTTCTGAGCATTCCTCATTGCACTGGACTGCGTACACAATGTTGTCCATCTCGTGTTTAGGCGTTGGGTCTTTTGGGTGAACCAGTTGTTGCCTCAGTGTGTTGCTGTTTTTAAAGCAGACAGGGATATGATGTTTATTAAAAAATCCTTTTGAGTTTCTCAGAGACCCCAGCTACATATGGGATAACCATATTCTTGCGCCCAATCTGGATACCCACAAGTTTTAAGTGCCCCTCTGAGGTGTTTGAATTCCTTCGCCTTGCCTCTGTGCTGGTGGGGATTTTCTCTGTCCGGTGGTGTAGCGTCTGGATGACTCCCAGTTTGTGGTCTAGAGGATGGTGGGAATCAAATAGCAGGTACTGGTCTGTGTGTGTTGGTTTTCGATAGACCTCTATTCCCAGCCTGCTTCCCTCTTCCACTGTTATAAGACAGTCCAGAAACAACAGTTTGTTGTTCTGCATATCTTCCCAAGTGAAATTGATGTTATGATCCACTGAGTTGATGTGGTCGGTGAAAGCCTGTTTATTAATTTTAACCCAAGTGTCATCCACATATCTTAGAAGCAATGCACTGTATGCAATTCAGTGAAACATGCCAATACGTATATGCAGAATGTTTTTGATCTTGGGCCATAGAGTGTATACCAATCCATAATATGGTTTTGTGCATGAGGAGTAGAGTCTCTTAATCTAAATTAAATTATGGTATGTATTATTATATCTCTAAATCTAGGAAATATCTCTTTGTTGACCTGAGACACCATCCTTATAGTACACTACATTGTAATTCTATACAGGACCATCCGATGAGTAATTAACCAGTTATCGCCTGCAGGAAATATATGTTTTGCAGAGTTTGCAGCTACACAAACAATTGCTGCCTCAGGAGGAATCCCAGCTGTCAGTGACAGCCGGACACCACAATGAAAGGCAGAAGCTTTTTTTAATCTCAATTAGCACAGTGTATAAATGACATGATGAGATGCAGACGTACACTGTCTACAGTGAATCCCAGTGATGATGGGACTAATCATGTGATTACCTTGATTCTGCTCTTATGAATGTATCTGAGAGGTTCTCTATGCCATACACATATGCAATGTAAAACATATTTGATGAAAAAAGTGCACGAGGCCGACTGGAAGATGCCAATATTCAATGAGCCGTGATTTAGTGAACACTCTATATTGAAGATGGATTAGACAAGGCCTCACTGTGACTTTGTAGCCCAGTGGTCATCGCACCCCTGGAGCTGGCCTTGGTTGGCAGTCTGGTTGGTGAAATTAAGAGAAATGAGATGTTGTAAGCAGTTGACATTTTAACTTTTGCCCTGAAGCAGCCCTACACCGAGCCCACTGAAATCTGTGAGTGATTGTGTAAAGCATGGTGACATTGGGTTTTGTTCTGAAACATCTAGCTCTTTGCTCATACTATAAGTCATATGATTTTGCTCACTGTCTGAAATTTTCTGGTGAAGAAGTAGTTAAATAGCCATTGCAATTGGTAAATGAAAAGCAACAGAATCAGAAGTGTCTTACCTTATAATGAATTTTAGTTTGAACAAAAAAGTTAACTTTATCTTCCATATTCTCTATCACTCTGCCCATGCTCTCTGGTTTGCCAAAGTTTTATGGCTAACACTCATCTTAACCCTTTCATGACCAAGGGTCATTGATGCCCCAATGTCCAGGTCAAAATTTACAAATCTGACATGCGTCACTTTATGTGGTAAAAGCTTTGGGACACTTTTACTTATCCACGCCATTCTGAGATTGTTTTCTCGTGACACATTGTACTTCATGACAGTCATATATTTGAGTCAATATATTTCACCTTTATTTATGAAAAAATCCCAAATCTACCAAAAATGTGGAAAAATTCTGCAATTTTTGGCAGATTTTCCATTTTATAAAAAAAAAATCTTTAACACATTGAGGGTTAACAGCCAAACAAAACTCAATATTTATTACCCTGATTCCGCGGTTTACATAAACACCCCACATGTGGTCGTAAACTGCTGTACGGGCGCACGGCAGGGCGCAGAAGGAAAGGAATGCCATACGGTTTTTGGAAGGCAGATTGTGCTGGATTGGTTTTCTGAACGCCATATGTTTTTTATTTTTCTGCCGATCGTCTTGTGCAGGGGCTCGTTTTTTGCAGAAAGTGTTGAGGTTTATATTGGTACCATTTTTGGGTACATAGGATTTTTTGATCATTCATTATTACACTTTATGGGGCAAGGTGACGCAAAAATTGGCTGTTTTGGAACAGTTTTCATTTATTTATTTTTACAGCGTTCATCTGAGGAGTTAGGTCATGTGATAGTTTTATAGAGAAGATCGTTACGGACGTGGCAATACCTAATATGTATACTTTTTCTTATTTATTTTAGTTTTACACAATAATAGCATTTCTGAAACCAAAAAAATTATGTTTTAGTGTCTCTATAGTCTGAGAACCATAGCTTTTTTATTTTTTGGGCGATTGTCTTAAATAGGGTATCATTTTTTGCGGGAAGAGGTGACGGTTTGATTGGTACTATTTTGGGGGTCATACGCCTTTTTGATCGCTTGCTGTTGCACTTTTTGTGATGTAAGGTGACAAAAATGGCTTTTTTTTACACAGTTTTTATTTTTTATTTTTTTATGGTGTTTGTCGGACGGGGTCTATCATGTGATATCTTTATAGAGACGGTCGTTACGGAGGCGGTGATACCTAATATGTGTCTTTTTTTTTTCTTTTGGCATTTTTTTTATTTTACATTTTTATTTATTTATTTTTTACTTTTTTTTCACATTAAATTTTTTTTATCAAGTCCCTCTTGGATCATGAAGATCCAGTGGGGCTGATGGCTGTACTATACTTTGCAATGCTCTTGCATTGCAAAGTGTAATACATTCAGATGCCCTGTAGGTGGCAACAGCGGACGCTTTTGCAAAGCGTCCGGTTGCCAGGGCAACCATCGGGGCTGCCATTGCAGCGCAGCAGCCCCGATGGTGGAGAGATGAAGCACCCTCCCTCCATTAACCCCATAGATGCCGCTGCATCTCTGGGGTTACAGCAGAGTGTCAGCATAGAGCTGACACTCTGATGATGGCGGCGGTTCAGGAATGGAGCCGCCACCATCAAACACAGCAGGGGGGCAGACCGAGGGCGGGGGCAGCGCTGGAAGGGGGGGGCTGGAAATTGTCACGGCCAGCAGGAGGGGGCACTGGAGGACACAAGATGGGGCACAGATGGAGGGGCACTGTGGACATGGAGATGCTGCACAGATCGGCACATATCGGGTGGCGCCTGCACAGATCGGGGTGGGGGGGGGGGCTGCACGGATCGGGGGGGGGCACGAGGACACTGATTTCAGGCTCTGATCTGCAGAGCGCAGATCAGAGCCTGAAACAGGCATTTTTTCACTGCCGCGATCCGATTGTTTAGTCTGCACAGACTAACCAATCAGATCGATTGCCGGCAAGGGGCCACTCTGATCGGTCCCTTGCCGGCATTACTGCACTGTATGCTGTCCGTGACAGCATACAGTACAGGGGCAGAAGCTTTAATCCAAGCGCTTTGCAGCGCTTGGATTAAAGAGCTGCCAGAACGTTTATATACGTGGTAGCTGCACGGGGTATGTGCAGCTATCACGTATATATACAGATTGCGGTCGTGAAGGGGTTAAGCACCATTCACACGACCGTATTCTCGATCCACTTCCGACCCGCATTTTTTGAAGATCGCATGTGGACTCGTTCATTTCTATGGGCTGTGGACAGCACTAAGATTTCATCCTTGTGCTGTCCACATGCATGCAGCTAACATAGTAACATAGTTTCTAAGGCTGAAAAAAGACATTTGTCTATCCAGTTTGGCCTGTTATACTGCAAGTTGATCCAGAGCGAGGCAAAAACCCCTATGAGGTAGAAGCTAATTTTTCTCACTTTGGTGGAAAAAGATCCCTTCCTGACTCCAATCAGGCAATCAGAATAACTCCCTGGATTAACAACCCATCTGTAGTAGCTATAGCCTGTAATATTATTACACTCCAGAAATACATCCAGGACCCTCTAGAACTCTTTTAGTGAACTCTCCATCACCACCTCCTCCTCAGGCAGAGAGTTCCATAGTCTCACTGCTCTTAATTTAAAGAATCCTCTTCTATGTTTGTTTACAAACCTTCTTTCCTCCAGACGCAGAGGATGTCCTATTTTTGTCCATTTTGAAGACAAGAATAGGGACTACGGGAAGTGCATTCCCATATCTAAGACTTATCACAAGCTGTTTCAATTGTATGGAATGTGCTCATCCAGGAAATTTGGTTAAGCCCCAACTTCTACAGTTTTAGGTGCTCCCTAAAACCACATTTTAGGGTGGCCCATCACATCTCCTATACTAACCCCTCTCCATTCACTCAACCCTTTTCAACATTATTATGCAGAAACTGATATGTCAACAACATCCACCACACCCCATGCATACAAAAGCACTACAAATATCTGCTGCTGATTGGCGCATGCAGCTCTCTATGATCTACAATATTTATTTTATGTGCTGTCCGCATTGGGGTCCTGTCCATAAAATACTGATGGAGGGTTATGTAACCAAGCAAACCACTCAACCTCCTCCATTCAAACACACCACATCCACACTAAACTCCCAACAGTGCAAGATTTTTTCCAAAGTTGGTCATATCACACCAGTCATGTCATCTATCAAATATTTTTTTACCAAACAGTTAACATTTCCAGGGCAGCACATTTATTTTTGAGAATAATGAGAAAATATTTGTAAAATCAAAGGAACGTACAGCAGTCTAAAAAAATGCTGGAGAGAACATATCATCGGGACTCTGCAAATGAATGAAGATGAGACGATCTGACAAGGTGCTGACATATTTAACTCTAAGGCGTTCTATTTGCCACTGAGACATTAGTAAAAGATGTACAGTATGGCATTAGAGCTACTAGTTACTTGAAATTGATATTCTTCCCTGTGCTGAAGGCACTTTGAAGATATCTATCATTCAGGAAAGTAAAAATCAGAATGATGTAATGGTAGATAGGAAAGAGCTGCCCCCCCCCCCCCCTTCCCCAATAGGTTGCAGTTACAGATACAGCATTGCCTCCAGATGATAATCACATGTTTTATTCATCTTATAATTTCAATTCACTTTTTTCTATGTTCTCTTATAAATCAGTGCACTGCAGCCCTCATATCTAGGAAGCATCCATGATACAGTTTATCCTGAGCTTCCTAATATAACACTGTCAGTGCTACTATAACATTTCCAAACACTAGCATACATATGTCGTTAACCTACCTACAAAGTCGGGTGGCTTTGTAAATAGACTGCATGACTAATCCTCACTTACAGTCTGTATTATCGTGCTAAGCTGCTGTAGTGAAGTGTACTGTATAAGTTCTGTGAGGTGTGTATATCCCACCCAGATACCTTAGCTAGGTGAGATAACTAAAATCCAGAAAGCTGCAGGGGTTTCAGCAAAGTGTAGTTTGCTGAGACAGTTTTGTCTAGATTTTGTTCTGGGATGGATTTCATGTGGAGTTGGGGATAGGTTTGGTAGTGGGATCTGTCAGTCCACACTCTTTCACTACATATATTGTTTTTTGCCAGAGGTGATCGCAGATGAGGCCTGCTGCTGTAATTAAGGAGGTATAAAACAACCCCCTGGGTATAATTTGGGGGAGAGAAAGGCTGTGGAAGCCTGAGAGGCTCTGTGTGGTCTCAGCCAGGAGGACTGAGGGCCATGAGGCTTTGTAAAGCCTGAAGTTTGGGGGGCCCAGCAAAGCCTACGGTAAGAGGGTTGCACGTTCACATTCGGGAAATCTTCTGGACCATCTCCCCCCAAGGGTGCTGGTGTGGTCACAGCCTGGAGGCTGCTGGACCGTATATGGCTGAGGAAGCCGGATCTAATCCCATGTGTGAACAGTGCTCTATAGGTGAGGTAGAGACAACAGGTGTATTAGGTAGAGCCTAGATGGACAGGTGTTTTTTTCTCAATGTTTATGTGTGTGATGGTTCTGAAGTGCCAAAATAAAGCACCTTTTGGACTTGATCCCCGTTGTCAGAGGAGGTTTGTGATTGCGACCCCCTGAGAGAGAGCGATTCCTTACACTGCGTTTGTCAATGCTGCTGCCTTTAGAGCAACATAATGTGTGTTCCTCTCTGGCGAACAGGACTGTAGAAGCGCATATAGGCATGTATATATAGCAGCTTCTGTCCCAGCCACGTAATATCTAGCCTCCATCAGTGGTTGCGACCCCTGGAAACGAGCAATATATAATATGATGGAAAAATGTCTCAAATCAACAAAGGAGGCAATATAGACAATCATAATATATCAGTAAGTGCCTTATATTAATTTTGTCTTCATGACAAATGTTTTTTGCTGAAGTGAGACAGCCATTTTTAGCTTTCCCATTCCTAAAGAACTGCATTGCTATTATGATTCATATTGTATATATTTAATGACTTACAGTAAGCAGTAACAAGGATCAGGACTAATATCTGGTAGAACTGTTGTCAGGATAATACATGCAGACAAGAAGCACGAGGCAGAAGAGACCCAAACGTTACCAAGAAGTGTGGTGACCTCATGTCATTCAATTTAAAGTTATCACTGAAAGTGTTCTATATAGTTCATATTATGGGCATAGCTACAGATGTGTCAACCCTTCAATTTACTTGAATATCCTTGGTAAACCCAAAATTTTTATTATACAAATGCAATAGACGATTGCAACATGATAGCAAAGCTCTAGACAGGCTTCGACCGACATCATAGCCACTGGATGATCACACATAGACACTTATAGAATAAACTACTACCAACAGAGTATCATAAAATTAAACATTTGATCAAAGCTGGCCATCTCAAGCCACATATCTTGAGATATGTCAAACCAAGAGGTAGGACACATCTGTACCGGGGTGGGTTGCAGATATAGCAGTTACCATGGAGCTCAGAAGCTACTATAGGTCCCAGAATCCAGGTCCATATACAGTTGTGGTGCAGTTAGGGGTCTCTGACAATGATGGATGAGACAGCAACAGAGGCAGTGGAAAATTCTATGAAGATTGTTGTACAGTTAATATAAGAAGCAGAAGACACACAGGACAGAGTAGATACCAAAATAATATTGAGCTTTTCATGCTCTGAAGTGACTTATTGTTAAAAGGAGTGAGTTTGGAGCCCAATTCAATATGTTGCAATGACACCAGATGTGACAACATTTACTCCATACATTTTCTTATATTTCTCTTATATTACTCATTGATACATTGAACATAAAAAGTAGTGCTCATAGACTGGACCATACAGAGGCCAATCGAAAGAGTCGCCCACCTGTGTCGCACAGAGGGTGCAACAACCTTGTAGGGAGTGAATTAGATAAGGAAGCGCAGCTCACGATTCTTGGATGTAGCTACAGCAGTAAACTGTAGAAATTAGGAGTAAAAGAGTACTTCAGCATGGCACGACCTTGAACTCAGAAAATATTGAAGTTCAATACTTTATTGGTATATAAGCTGCACATTTCAGGATTGTACTGGTCCTTTTATCAGGTAGACACCAATG